>NW_015164694.1:184744-199499 GCF_001447785.1 Gekko japonicus
GGGACTGAAACTGGAAGAAAAGCCCTTTGGTAATTTAAGCGAAAGAGCGAATGACTTTAACTTTGAACGAACTGTTAGAACTTTCTGAGTGAGCTCCCCCCCCCCAGTGAAATGACGCGAGAAAGTGAGGGGTTGCCCTCACCCTCGATCTCAATAATTCCTAGCGGGAACATGGGGGGGGAGAACGGAGAGCGGATGCCAGAATAAGCATGAAAGTGGAAAAAGTCAAGCTCTGATGTAAAAGCAGTTTTTGCTAAAGATAAACAAAAAAGTAAGATGTCGGCGCTGGGTGAAGAAGCTAGCAAGGAAGAGAGGAGGGATTTCCGGTGATGGCGTAGTTACTAACTCAAAGCGTGAAAGACTGTGACTTTAAACGGAACTGTGAGAAGTGAAAAAAATGTGCATGGTGGCGGAAAGATGCGGACGAGAATGGCAGCGATTAACTCAATGTTCAAAACGGATTTATCCATTCTTAAAGTCTGCTTTGTTTGCGAAAAGGCACACTAGCGCACGGTTCACAGTTGATAACCAGGAAGTAAACGACGGAGGAGGAGCTGACAAGTTGCAGAGAGAAACGAGGTAGATTCAGCCTGTACGCCGAGATCAAAAAAACCAGCACTGACGGAAGAAGCAATACTAACAAAATACCATTGGGACAATTCTAACATACTAATATGGATTTCTTAATTGTTAAGATGAAAGCAGATTGGCGACTCACAGAAGAAGCTAAAGAAGAATGTTTCACTTTTACTAACAGATTAACTTAGCAACAATTAACATCACTCATCTTTCCTTTACCCCACTATATACCCTCCTTTTTTCCTTAAGTGAAACTCCTCTCCTTTTTAGGAGAGTTCAATAAAGCATTTACTAAAAAAAAGAAATTGCTGAGCGGTCGGGTTAGAACGGATAAAAGGAAGTACTTCTTCACCCAAAGAGTGATTCACACATGGAATTCACTGCCACAGGAGGTGGTGGCGGCTACAAGTATGGACGGCTTCAAAAGGGAATTAGATAAGTATATGGAGCAGAGGTCCATCAGTGGCTATTAGCCACAAGGTATAGATAGGGGCTCTGGGGCAAGTGATGCTCTGTCTTCTTTGGGAGGGCTTCTAATGTCCTGGCCCCACTGGTGGACCTCCTGATGGCATCTGGTATTTTTAGCCCCTGTGTGACAGAATGTTGAACTAGATGGGCCTTTGGCCTGATCCAACATTGGCGTCTCTTATGTTCTTATGTTCTTAAGGCCCAGCCCCAGCCCAGCATCAGGAGCCCAATATTACTTTTGGTTCATCTGTGCTTACATTCAAACAAACCCATTGAAAGCAATGGATGGCCTGTTCAGGATACCCCCTCCATCATGCCCGATGGCTCAGGGTACTCACCGCTTATCCCTACCTAAATGAGCAACCCGCCCTATCCTTGCCATACAAGAGGGTTAGCCTCACTTAACACCCCCTGTGAACTGTAACCATGCAGGCTTTAATGTAGATCAGCTAAGTACAACTTGCAACCTTTTAGAGATATGAACCCCATCTTTCATCAAACAGAGGAGGCATATTAAATCAGAATGTCTTATGTGAAATGTAAGCCCCACTAACAGCCAAAGCAGCTTTCATGTCCACCTTGTGTCATGCTTTTAAATTCTCGGAGGCTCAACTGCTCTCCTCCAACTCTGGTTTTGCAAAGCTCAAACCAAATGATCATGACTCCCAGTATTACCCTATTTGAATCCTTAATTATTCTGTGCCTAAACATGAATCCCTGGATTTGCACTAGGTCATTCTCACTCAAGTGTAACACCAGAATTTCAGGACAACTACACGCTCTCAAAACCTGGTGGAGAGACAGCAGGAGCTGGTTCCACAACAACCTGCTTCTACTGCACCATAGCACACTGGTGAGGGGTACTGTCCCAGCTGTGTCCTGATTCCACTGCTGGCAGCCCTTCTGCTGGTCCAGAATACGATGGAATGCCCCAGTACTAGCACTCTGACTGGTCTCCTTGGTATTCTTGGCCCTGGAAAATAAAATCAAGCTGCTTATCTAATATATGACTTGTAGGCTTTTGCTTCTGTCTCTTCATTCTTTGAATAGGTTGATCAGTCAATCTAAAACTGGCTGCTGTTTGCACCACAACTTTGTGGAATGAATGAATGCCATATTGAGCTGCTGGTAAGCCAGCTGCTGCTGAAGCACCTCTGATCATCATTTATATCTGGAATTGAGTTATTGGGGTACAGCTGGCATGATGAAAAGGATAGCCTGAGCATGAACCCCCTTAACACCGAGAACTCAGTCAGCACTTGAACCCATAGGTGCATGTCAGCTGTGGTCCCAAGGACCACAGTGGTGCCCCTGCCATGCTGATCAGTTGTGGACTTATGCATCAATTCAGCACACAAACATCTCCCACAGCAAGCTTCAAATCCACCATCTGCAGAGCTGTTAAATATCCCAGTGCAATGCCGCCAGCAATTTGCTGCTCCTCAGAGCTGCATAGAACAGTGTTGAGCTGCTGCATAAGTATCCCTAAGGCCTACTGCCCCACCTAAATCCCAGTGCTGCTAGATAAGCCTTGATAGCTCCAGATGCCAACCTTTATCCTTACACCTTATACTTTACATGGAAAGGTCAGACCTGTGCTATACCCCCCTGGTTGTGAACAGATTGGGAACCCCTTACATTGCTTCCCCTAGGCCATCCTTGTGCCAAGTGCCAATGAGGCCATTACCACCTGCAGCACTTAGCTGCCAAGATGCCACAGCTTAACTGGCATTGGCATTAGGCCATGGTCCACACCTGGTGCCAGGTCTCTAAAATGCTTCTTCTGAAAACAAGATAGTGTGTCAGCAGTACTGTTATCAAGACTGGATATATGTCTTTCCTTGAACAAAATATTAAGCTCTAAGCATTTCAAAACCAATGACCTAACCAACGGCATGACCCTAGGATTCCTGGAGGAGTGACTATTCACTACCTGGACTGCAGCCTGGTTATCTCACCAAAACAAGACAACAGCATCCCTAAACTGCTCCCCTCAGATGTGCACAGCCACAATTATTGTGAACAACTCCAAAAAGGTCAGGTCCCTCAGGACACCCTACCGTTCCCATCGCTGTGACTACAACTGAGCACACCAATGGCCCCTAAAATAAATCCCAAAACCTAAGTTCACTGCAGTGACACTATGAATCTAAAACATCAAGCACTAGGAGATGCTACTGTGTCCAGAAAGAAACTCCATTAAACTTTGCTAGTAAGGCAAGCCTTCATTGTACCAGATACTCTGATCCGGTGATGAAGCTTCTTTGCTCCCTTAGTTGCATCAGCCATATGCCTAAGGAAAGCCTTGCCTGGTGCTATCACCTTCCATGCAATTGTTGGAAAATGAACTAATATTTGTGTTTGTGGACTTATATTTGCTGACACATCATATGGACTGTGCATACACATACACCCTAGACTTAGGGAAAGCTATTTGAATCACCTGTTGTGAGAGGTTTTCACATAGGAGATGCCTGTTTGCCTGTTTCATGTTCATGAGGCTTGCCAATGCACAAGCTCCTAGCCTAGGGGAAGAAGAAGCACATTTTCGCCATTGTTAGCAGAAATCACAGCTTAAAGACAAGTAATCCCCCATTGCTAGAGGACTGGATGTCATGCAATACATGGATCTGATCTACATCTGAATTGCCATTTCCTGGCAGATGTTGCTTTGATTGCCTGGGAAAGCCGAAATCTATCTACACATCAAGGAAGGTCCTGATGCCAAGACTTCATACCTGACCAGATGGCTTGTCCCTGAGTTAGAGTTTAGTGTTTCAAATATTGGCCAAACCCTTAGGTCAACCCCTTACTACACGCACCGATGGTTGCAGTTATGGGATGGACTTACAAGTAGGTGGATCCCAGGATGGCAAGGTTGCCAACCACCCCAAAGATTCACCTATAAAAACTGAGGACCATGTGCTGGGTTCTTTGCTAGCCGCAAACCCCTCCATCATCCTCTGTCTGCTTTTATCCCCTAAAGTCCAGCTTGCTATCTAACAACCCTTATTGTCTAATTCTTGATCTCTTGGTGTGCGCAGCCAAGGAGGTCCATACTTGCTGGCTGGTTCTGGCAGTGTGACTTAGAAATACCCCTAGAGTCTATTTCCTATTCCCCTCATTTTTCATCGCAAAAGACAAGGCTTCAGGAAAAGATAAGTATGAAACGATAACCTACCTACCTCATAAGTAAATAGAGCTATTTTTCTATTTCTGTACTCCTAAGGAACTTGATTGTATGTGTGTGAGATTCTGTTTTGTGTGTATGTGATTTTGATATTCTTCAGTAAAAGACAAATTGTTTTGAATTCACCAATCTAGACTCTCTCACTGGGACATCCTTGGGGTAGATCGGACCTCCGTAAACTTTGGCAGGAACCCATATTAAATTTAGTTCGCCATCTGTTGTAGATAAAGCAGATTGGCTAACAGAATGTTCAAGTGCACCACCTTTCTTACTGCAGGTCTTGAGGTGCTACAGGTGTCCTGTACCACTCTCCTTCTGAGTGTCCTTGCCAAAAGCAGCTGTTTAAATGAGCATTTATTTATCAATGGATCAGCCTGAGGCACCTTTGCTTATTCAGTTTCTTGCCTTGCCATGGATAATTGTGTGGTTGCAGTGCTCCAGTCTTCTTCAGTCTGAGATGAGTCCACATTCACCCACAGCACCACAGCTGTCTTTGGCAGTTTACTTGTCTGTCAGTGTTGCCAAGGAACATTTTAAAAAGTGGTGTGTACAAACTGACACTGGTTGGAGGAAATCCCACCTCCTCTCCACCTGCCCCCTACCTCTCAGTCACTGTGCCCACTCATCCATTAATGATGTCTCAGCTGTCTGTTTATAACTTCCCTCTGGGTTCTAGTTAGTCAGAAAAGACAAGCAGTGGGAAGAAGCAATGCCCAAGCTGGTGGGGGGGGGGGGGAGAAGCACTTAGAAGTCAGAGAGAATGGTTTTAAAGGACAGTGGAGCTTGCAGCTACAGAGATCTCCCCCTTGCAAGGCTTTGCAGTTGCAGCCTCAGGTGTCCTTTTAAAACTTTCCCCTGCTACTTAGCCATTAATACTGCAGGAAAAAACAGCTTTAGAGATGTGTGAGTGGCAGTGAGGAATCCTCCCAGATCCCAGCTCCAGTTTTGCTGTTGCTTCCTCCCCTCTTACCCCACCATTATCTCTCTCTGTCTCTCTGTGGCTGCGATCATATGCACAATTAGACCCGACATAGGTGCTAATGGTGGTAGGATTTAAAAGGCACAATCAGACAACAACATATGGGAAGCGCTCTGCAGCTGTTGGCAACCCATTCTGCTCCACTGCAGAAATGGAGTTAAAAAACACTGGGGGGAATCTGGTAGTAAATGGGTTGTGAAAGGCCACGGATGGACTTTCCCCTGTTTAATCACTCCAGCGTGCCCTCATGCCATCGGGATGGTCTGATCAGGCCATCCTGACTCCATGCCGTTGTTTTTTCCCCCTTCACAGTATGTGAATCATCACAAACTCCATAGGGAGCCCTCAGTGTGGAGGTGTAGTTCATCGATTCCTCATTTAAGTGCATGGGAAGCAAACAGCACACACACAAAAAAAACTCACCCGCAGTTGTGTCTGATCACACACTGTTGGGTTGCGCCCGCAGCTTCAAATGGGAGGTGTGATTGTGCAACTGTGAGTCTATTTCCTCAGGAGGAAATAGCCTCACTCCCCCCCCCCATTTTATCTGGTGTGTGTGACTGCACCCTGTATGTATGTCTCCCTCACTCTCAGCCAGTCAGCCTTTCTCAAGCTGGTGGAGGGGGAGAAGCAGCTAGAAGCCTCTCACCCAATAATGTTTTAATAGCATAGTGGAGCCACAGCAAAAGACGTAGGGGTGAGAAGCTCAGATGTCCTTTTAAAATGTCCCCCTGCTAGTTAGCCATTCATACTGCAGGAAGAATCCTCCCCAATCCCAGCTCCAGTTCTGCTGTTGATTTCTCCTCTCTTCTCCCACTCATTATTTCTCTCTCTGTCTCTCTCTCTCCATCTTTCTCTCTCTGGCTATCAGCCAGTCTATCTCTCACTGTTGATGCAGCGGGGCTTGGAGTGAATCCCTGCGACAGTCATTTCAAAAGGTATTGGGGGGAATTCAACTCTCCCTGAGGGCTTTTTAAAACTTTTTGGGTTTTGCTGCAGACCCACGGAGTCCCTTCAGTCTGTAGAAAAACCTGTTGGGGAAGAGTATGCCCCCTGTTTGCAGAAATAATTATCTTCAGGCAGAGGGAACTGTTGAGAATTAGATATATAGATTTTAAATAAACAGCACCTATGTAAATGTGGATTCTTATTTGTTTGTTTATTTATTTTGTTAACCCAGGTCATATTAGAACTAACTAAAATCTTAAGAATAACCAATACTGGCAAAAGTTCTATTTATTTATTTAATCCTTATTTTGTTCTTTTTAATTATTATTATAATGCTGCTAATTAAGAAATACCTATAAACCACCCAACCAAGACCCAGACCCTTTAAAAAATATCACACTAATGCTAACACTTTGCCAATGTGTACTCCCTGGAGGGGCGGGGAGTTAGTGAGATATTTTTAGTAGTACTTAATTCATATATTTATTATTGCTTTTAATAAAACAACTGATCTTACACTACCAACCACAACCTTAATTCTAAACAGCAATCAACTTAATACTAATGTAACAATATAACTATATTAACCTTGAATAGTTCTAACTTCAAGTAATTTAATATTTTTAAAAATGTTACCAAATAACTAGCTAAAACTTAACCATATAACCTAATAACTGTTAAACAAGATTAATTGGTCACAACCGAAGCAAACGAACACATGATTATCCAATTGTGCAAGGTCCCAGAAGTAACCCAACCCAGAGTTAACCACAAATAATTGGGGGAGGGATTAAGGGAAATCGCAAAAATAAAACCATTGAATGGGGGGAGTAGTATAGGCAAATGCACCACACAGTTAACACCATACACTTAACTTTTCCCAAAGAGAATTAAAAAAAAAACTTTTCCCAAAGAGATTCACAGGAACTAAGGATTGCTGCAAAAACTCACACCCACCCCTCTGTTAAAACCCACTCTAATAATACTCAGGGAACCAAATTGCTCCAAACTGGATTGCTCTCTAAAATGAGCCCTTGTGTACTCCTCTTTCCTCAGAAGCAAGCAGCAAAAGCTGAAGCACAGGGTGAGCAAAGAATCATTGGACTGGGGCAAATCAATCCTCGGCTCTAATGATTATGAATGCTTCTTTTAATTTTTTTTCTTTTGGAAAAGCATGCTCAAAGAAGTACAGAAAAATGTATATAATCTACAACAAAATCCAATACACTGTCACAAAATGTATCAGACATGTGGAATTGCAAAATGCAAGAAAAAAGTCTATAGTCTATAGTCTCGTTTTAATGATTAAAATGAAAGAAAACAGATGTGTTTTGCATTTTCCTGTGTATCTTCAACATGGTTTAACTGTTCAACAGTTTCCAACTTAGAAACACTTAGGTGTAAATTATGAAAAGTACAATGAGGATAAGTTGAGACATTATGCTGTCATTGCAAAAAAAAACCCCACAACCCTTTATTGGAAGCAAGTTATCAAGATGTCTCTACATACTTTATTAGATATGTATCAATGACAAATGTGTACTGCTGATCGTCTTATAAATGAATCCGACCCACAAGTTCATTCTTATCGCTACTGAGATTAGCATATCTCATTAATACTTATGTCTCTGTATATGTATCGGTTCATTAATAATTGTCAAAGGAAGAATTAAATTAGGTTGTCCTGCATTTTTCCCCTTCCTCGTAGTGAGAACATTCTTTGTTAGTCATTAGTTAAATCTGTATTATCAAGCTTCTTTTAAGTTTCTCCCCTTGCACTTGTGTACCTTGCTATGTCTACAGTTTGAAGTTGCTTCTTTTCTGGAATAACAATTGAAAAATGTGTGCTTCAGATGAGGCTTACTTTTTTTCTGACAGTGGCCATTCTTGAAGCTTCTTTTTTTTTTAAGTGCATCTTTGATTGGTTTATGCCTCAGGCCAGCAGGCTAGAGGGAACAGTGGGTGGAAGAAGCTGAGCAAGAGGGGGAGAAAGAGCCACAGACCAGCACCTCTGTCTCCAAAAGCCCAACTGGGAAGAAGCCCTTTCAAGAGACAGATGAAGAAGAAGCCCCACTACTGGTTGTCAGTAGTGAAGTGTGCACCCCTCTAAGAAACAGACAAAGCAGAAGTCCCACTGCTGACTGTCGGTGGTGAATTGAGAGGTCAGGAGTAGAGCTGGGGGGGGGGGCAGGTGTGCCATGGTAGAGGATTTCACCAAGGTTATGGTGAGGGAATACCTCACCAAGTCCCCTGAGCCTGCAAACTACAAACTCCTGGAGTACCAATCACTCAAGTCTGTCATCTGGTCCATCCTCACCTGCATGACCATGAATCTCCTTTCATGCCCTCTCACCAGCATCCAGAGTGAGCATATGTTTTCCCACCTGGGAGACATCTTTAGCTCCCATCACTCCTGCCTGGACTCAGCCAGGGTGGATGAGTTGTCCTTCCTGAAGGACAACTATCCCCTGCTGGGCCACCCTTCTCTGGAATTGGCGGATTAAGATCCACCCCCTTCTTGTCCCCCCTGTGTATTCCTTCCTCTCTCCCCCCTCTCTGGGTGATCCAGCCAAGAGGTTTTTCTCTTGATATTTGGGTGGGAGGATGGACGTCTCTGCCAGGCAGAGTTGGGTTTGCCCCACAGCCTACCCAAACAACATCTACCTCACAAGCAAACACCTACCTCATGAACCAACATCTACATAATAAAAAACCTAACTTTTATTTTTTTTGGCTCTTAAAAATGTATTTGTGAACACATGAAAGATTAATAAAATATCTATTTCCCACTAATATTCTACAGTGCAAACTGTGTACCTCAGTTTCAACTTATCAGATGTGCACACCAACTGTGAAAACTTTGAAATTATTCCAAAATTACAGTGTTAATGTTCTGCCCAGGAAACGTTAGGTTACATTCAAAATCAGTAGACAAAGGCACATACTTTACATTTTGGCAAGAACATGTGGATAAAAAACCTAACTCATGAACCAACTGACATCTACCTCATAGCACAACACCTACCTCATGAAATGACATCCACCTCAGCAAACATCTACCTCAGCAAACATCTGCCTGTACAAGCAAGGACCCTTTGATTACCCCTTTCCATTGCATTTGTACTCACCCCATTTCACTGGTGCACTCCGGACCCAGGTGCAGAGTTGAATAAAAGATCCCTATCAGAGGGTGTGCGCTTTACCTTTCTGTTTTCACCCTAGCTAGTGGGTGCCTTGGCATAGTACCCACATCCATTACACCCTCCCTACTGCCATGGGGGTTCTTGGGAAGCCCTCGTTGAAAGTCTGGGGGCACCCGCCTTTCCATCCATCCTTCTTATACTGGCTGCAGCCCCATCCAGGAGGGGCACAATATAGAGTGTTCAGGAGTTGAGGGGTCCTCCCTTTGTTCCATAGCTCCAGAGCCATCCTCTTTCACTCACACCACTGGCAAGGTGATTGCTGTGCATGGCTAAGGCTTTCCCCAGAGCTTCATATAGGAGTCTGAAAGGGACTTCCCTTTGTTCCAGGGTTCCAGAGCTATTCCTTTACACTTGCCCCACTAGCAAGAAGATCACTTTGCATAGCCCTTGGCAAAAGGATTGAGCCACCCCCTTCTGGTCATTTCTTTCCTGTTGGACATTGGGTGGACTTAAGGATTCGAGCCAACCTCTCACTTGCCCCGCTGGCAAGATGATCGCTGTGTGTGGCCAACCCTTTTCAGTGCTGCAAGCCACCACATCAACAGTCATATTGGGACACTGTGAGGTGGGGCTCATCAGTGATGGTCTTGGATCTTTGAGCCACTACACACATTGTTGCTAGCTTCTGAATTTGGGTCTCCTCTTCTTTCAACATTTCAACATTGTTGAGTCTGTGTCTTCTTTGTTTTGGGGCCCAGGGGGTGGGGGTGGGCCATACCCTACAATCACCCTGTCTGTGGGCAGTGAATGGGGCCCAAGGACACAGCCACCTGCAATGGTGTGGGTGACTCCTAGGCCCAGGGCAGGGGGAGGCGGGTTGGCCACGCCCTGTGATCATCTTGTCTGTGGATAGTGAACGGGGCCCAGGAATGCAGCCACCTGCAACAGTGTGGGTGACTTTTTGGCCTTGGGGAGAAGGGTCGGACATATCAATCATGTAATGTATGTGGTGGGTGACTGTTTTTTGGGCTCTCCATGAAGTCCTTTTGACCTCTTGAATGGTGGGCCAATGTTGGTGGCATTCTAGAAGGGCTTGAGGATACACACCATTAGAGAGAAGGTCAGCCTTGGCTGATCTTCTCTTCCCCATGTAGGATGGTTATTGTGGAGGCAATGACATCCTGCCTCACACTCCTCTGTTTCACCAAGCATGCAATCAAGGTGTAGGTGGAGTTCCTCTTCCCCCATCTCTTGTACAGTGAGGTTCCCTGTACATTTGGTGTGTGTAGCTTGCACAGGGTCTGTTCTATATATTCCTGAAACTGTACCCAACATTTCCCCAAAAGCACTTTCCTGGGGACACCTTATTTGAGGAACTGTAACTCATATCTCACAAGTCCAATATGAACATAACTTGGAGGGCATGTAGGGGAGACCCATTATGAGTTTGATGCCTCAAGCTTGCACAGTGCCCATTCTATACACTCCTGAAGCTGCACCTGACATTTTCCCAAAAGCACTTTCCTGAGGTCACCTTCTTTGGGGAACTGCAACATGGACCCCGAAATCCAATCCTCACCAAACTTGGTGAGCAGGTAGAGAAGAGTCAGCTGGAGATCCCCTGCAAGTTTAAAGTCTCTAGTATGCCAGGGGGCTGTTCTTCTGCATCACAAACTTAACAAACTGGTTCAGTTTATAAGAGGCCATTTAGTTTAGTTCATGTTTCAATTTGTGGACCTACCACAAACCACAGATTGAACCACATTTTCCCAGTTCGTGCTCATCCCTAGATTGCTCATAATTTCCCATATGTAGCACCACTGAATGGCTGCAATCACACACACTAAATAATCCACTCTCAATCCACTTTCAATGGACTTTCGAATTGGATTTTGACAGTTCACACAGTAAAGATCCGGTTGGAAAGTGGATTGACAGTGGATTGAAACTGGATTATTTAGTGTGTGTGATCACAGCCTATGTGTAAACTGAAACCATCATAAAGCTCCATTGTATTGATCTGATATGAGGTTCTTGATCTACTCATTGACATGCAGAAGTCACTACTTATTACAAACATGTGCAAATCAATCCTAAAATTCATGTAAGGGGGACACCTAGACTGTTGTTTGTTTGGTTTTTTACTCTAAACAACTGAGAGTAGAGTTTCATTTCCAGAACAGATATTTTCCCTTCTCTCTGCATCCTTCTACTTACCCTGCTTGTGAGAGTCAGGAACAACATGGAATGTGGCAAGGGGGTATGCAATGGAAAAGGAGAATTGGTGGAAATTCCTTTTCTTTCTTGACCCCTTCCACTTTCAGACAAGCAAAAAACACATTGCTGAACAAGTTCACAGTATAATCTCTCCGCCCCCCCCCCGCCCCCTGCATCTGGCAATGCAATGTTACTTCTGTGGGAGGAAGAGATAATGCATTATCCAGAAGGGAATTGTTGATTGTGAGAGCTTGAAGTAGCCACCTTTGAAACTATGCACACATTGTTGAAAACCTTGTACTGAAGACAAACAACTACAAACTGACGTTTGATAAAGACGCAAAGTCGAAACGGACAGTCAAGCCTGGGAAAGTTCGTCCTGCTTGTGCTGAGACTTCGGTCTCTTGATGTATTCAGCTGTTGAAACAAAACAACAATTAAAGCAGTATCTTCATTGTTAATTCATTATACTGTGAACTTGTTCAGCAATGTGTTTTTTGCTTGTTTGACTTAAATTGCTGGGTCCTATTTACCTTTGTTATACCCTTCCACTTTCAGAACAGGGAGTGTGGATTCTTCTCACTGAAAGCAACATCACCAAAACCCATTTTAAAAAAGGGTTGAGGTGCTGTCCTTGATTTCAGATATTTAATTTTTCAATTGCATAGGCACTAAAACAGCAAACTAATTCATTTTGCATCCTTTTGATTGTTCATTTATGTTATAATGATCAGAAATCCATAACCAGATCAGAAAGAGAGCCATCACTGAGAGGCCAAATGCTTCTATGTTTTCAGAACACACAAGCTTGAAGTAAGCCTCAAAGTCTCCCCAAGGATATCTCTGCAGTCATCTTCTTTGGAGTGAATTAAATCTAGGCTGTCATTAATCTTGGTTTTCACCACTGTACTCTAAGAGACAGTGACCATTATAAGAACACTGATTGACTTCAGCAGCACTCATGACAGACTGGCAGAATTTTAATTAGTGCTTGGCATTGCATTATTTGCATTTGTAACTTACAAAAACTGGACAAAGTCACACAGCAAATCAAAGTAAGATGATACAGTATGGTAAAATTACTGTTTCCATAATTCAGATACATGATACAACTTGTAGTCGGTGAATATGTGTCCTTGAGGTGGTAAAATCCTGAACTGTACCATTCTAGACTGTAGGTCCATTCCCTACCTATATTTGATTTTTTTTTCTCATGTAAATAGTATGTTGTAAGCTATCACACCAGGGAAACGGCTGTACTGACCTCTGTGATATGTTACTTTCAGGGATATTTTTATGTGTGTGGCTTTGAACTCTCACACATATCCCTGCATTCTGCCATGACAGTCTGCTTCTATATCATTTCTTGTGATGTGTAAAATCAACAAGGGTCCTTCTCCTGGCCATCATTTTGCTTTGCTGAAGCTGCTGTAGCATAACTCTTCCTCCCACAGAAGTAACATTGCATTGCCAGGTGCAGGGGGCGGGGGGGGGGCGGAGAGATTATTTATATTTCCTCTCCCACCCCCATCCTTCTGTAATACAATCAAAATCTATCTCCCTTATCTCATTAGGTCTTGTGTCACCTTTTCCTAGCATTATGTGCTCTTCAGCTAGTCCATTTTGGCAAAATGATCAGATAAGCTGTTTAGAATTTCATAAGTAAAAAAAAAGGATTTCTATATGAAACTACAGCATAAAATTACCCTTTGGCAGAAGGCTGACAAAAACCACTTAGCTAATTTTCTGACTCCCACCCCCCACCCCCCGAGGCCCCTGCAACAGGTATAATTTCAGGACCTCAAACAACACCATGGATCTGAATTGCAAAGAAAATGAGGTGGAAACAGCAGAACAAATATATAAAATAAACCAGAGGGTACTTGAATGTGTGGAACTGGAAAATTATTTTTGGCTTCAGAGCAGAAAGATTGCAGTTCAAACAAATAAGGCTAATATTCGAGTAATCATAACTAAAAGATAGCACAGGTACTCAAATATGCCCAGTGAAAGCAGAAATAACACATTCCGAATGGCACATTATCCTGGAATGTCTGCTTAGAGGGTACAATGAAATAACTTCCTTTTTTTCATCCGATTAGGCTGAGGTTAGGTCAGCCAGTCATGTCCATCTCAGAGGATTAATTAATGTTGACCTCATCCGCTGGAATGTTTATAAATTTTATTGCTCTTCACAAAACAGCGTTTGTTTTACATCTCTCTTAGTTGGGTTCCACTGTCATTCAACAAATTCCAGTTTCAAATCCATGAGATGGTTATGACTTAATACTCATTTTGAAAAGAATACACCCCACTAAAGGCCAGACTGGATGTGACAGTACCCACAAGTTCTATCTGTGAATGCTGCTGCCATTTTAAAGCATCTTTAAAATGCTGAGGGCCTGATCCTCATTGGATCCACAGAACAACAGGCTGAGGTGCTCCCCCCCCCATCCCATGGGGGTACTATGTATCGACACTATACAAAACCTGCCCTGACCTGGATAGCCCAAGCCAGCCCAATCTCATCAGTATTTGGATGAGAGACCACCAAAGAAGTCCAAAGTCACTATGCAGAGGCAGGCAATGGCAAAACACCTTTGAATGTCTTGAAAACCACCTCTGAATGTCTTGAAAATTCTACAGAAGTCATCATAAGTTGGCTGCAACTTGATGATACACGCACACACATACACACACACATATATATACACACACACAATCCATATTCTAAACTGTGTTCTCAAAAACAAATTAAAAAAAATGCTGTCAATTAAACCCTAGTTGCTGTGTGGCATGGGGACATGTTGGTGGGGCTCAGCACTTTTCGGCACTTTTCAGCCCAGTTCTGAGCAGAAAAGAAATAAGTATGGTGCATATCCCTGCTATTTTAAAAGTGCAATGTTCTGTAATTTTGTTTAACATTATTAATCAGTAACTGATGGTGGTATACAGATAGATGGAGGTGCAGTAGCCATGTTGGTCTGAAACAGCAGAACAAAATTTGAGTCCAGTGGCACCTTTGTGGTTGTATGCATTATACTGTCCTTACTGCAGGGCTGGCCCGAGGTTGTCCTGCACTCTAGGCGATCGCAGATGTCAACCTCCCGGTGGGGCCTGGAGACCTCTCTGCCAGAACCAGGCTGGGAGGAGGGTCACCCAGCCACCGGTCGCCTTCCCCCCACCACCGCTGCTGCTGATCCCCCCCCCCCAGCCGCCACTGCCGCTTCC
>NW_015164694.1:199668-226436 GCF_001447785.1 Gekko japonicus
CCCTCCCCGCCAGAACCAGGCTGGGAGGAGAGTCCCCCAGCCGCTGCTCGCCTCCTCCCCCCCGCTGCCGCTCACCTCCCCCCTCCCGGCCGCCGCTGCTGCTCGCCTCCCACCCCCGCCTCCCCCCCACCCCCGCTGCAGCCTCTCTGCCGGGCGAAGAAACCACAGGGGGCAGTGGCTGGCAGCGTGGAAAAGGATGTGGTGGTGAGGAGTGAGCAGGATCGCGGGGGGACGCAGCTCTAAAGTGGGTGCCCCAGCAAAAGCTTCCCCGGCCGCCTCCGCCGGGCACTCCTGAGTTGCTAAGGGCACCAGAGGGGCAGGCGCCCAGTTAGGGCAGCGGGGGCGGGTTGCGGGGGTTGGGGGGCGGGGTGCAGTTTGGTGCCCCTGAGGGCCGGCGCACCCTAGCCCAGACACTAGCTGGCCTAGTGATAGAGCCGGCCCTGCCTTACGGCATTGTTTTTAGTTGCAATCTGCCTTGAGCCTCAGCAAGAAATGAAAGCTATAAATAAATGAATTCCAATCACACTGTGGTCACATTTAAAATGTCTATGTCTGAATGTTGTGGAAAGCACCATACAGAGGCCCAGGAGTAAGAGATAACATTGCCACCCAAAGAACTCCAGAAAATGTTATTTTTCTTCTTAAAACGGATTCAAGTCCACATGCAGGGGGTATACAAATAAGACATGGTAGAGGCATTTCCTACAGAAAGCATATTGATTGGAAAAATATGTTAGCTGGTTTCCTAGTGCTCTGTGTTCTCTCTCTCTCTCTCTCTCTCTCTCTCTCTCTCTCTCAAAGATTGCTTATATAAAGAAATTCCTGGGTTGGAAGGGGTTCCATTTTCACTTTCAGTTGCCCCTGTTATATCATAGGGGGGAAAGCTGATCTCAAGCTTTTTCTTTTTTTCAGCTTTCCTTGATGAACCACCTTAGGTTTGTGGAACAAGTACTGCTAGTAATGTAAATGTCACACCTTTCTTTCAAAGTGCCATCCACCATCCTAATCACTTTTTATAGCCATGAAATTATTTGCTAATGTTAAATAGATTTTCCCTAGTGTATCCTAAGTCCATTTGTTCTTGTCCTGTCCTTGCTGACTCAAAATGAATAACTGGTCCCTTTCCTCTTTATAATTTTCATTTATGTACCTGGAGACAGTTATAGTTGCTCTTCTCCAAATTCAATATGCCTGTTCATCTTTATCTCTCTGTGCACATTCCTTTTCCCAAAGCTTCTATCATTTTTTTCCTCCTCCCTTTCCAGCATCATCCAATTTGTCTCATTCAGTTACAAAACTACAGCAAGTCTTATCCAAACCCTGAATTTCAAAGGCCTAATGAGCAGCAGAGATACCCATCTGAAGTGCCAAAAAACATCTACAACAAACAGAAGTCCCTTTTCTTGGATGCCTTTAATTCTTGCAAGTTCTGCATTCTGAGCTTTGCAGCAACCAGTTCCTCCCTATAATGTTTGTTTTCAAAGGATGATTGTCAAGTTGCACAGTTCTGATAACTGCTATCTGATACTGCACTGAATCAGCATCCCTTATATTCTCACATCATTCCCGGATGATGATTTCTGCTAGCCCAAAAAGGATTAGAAGGATTGTTTCAGATGGCATAGTGCAGCTCAATGGATATGACATTAGAACAAAGTTTGGGTATAAGCTTTTGTGTGCATGCAGATACATTGAAAAAGAAGTCATCAACCATTATATATAGGTAGAGGGTTCCTATATATTCCTATATATTCCTTCCTGGGCCTAGCAACACTGTTAGCCTGATTGTTTTGTGTTCTTATCAATATTGGGGATTTATGATATATAGAATGGCAATTGTTAATAGGGAGCAATCACCAATGTATACAGAGGTCCCACCTTTTCCGGGAGATACCAGTAATAGACACGAATGCTGAAGTCAGTTTAAAATGATGTCTTTACTGTATTCTTTTCCATATTCAAACAATACACATACACACACACAATTACACAGCTTCTTGGAAAAGTAAAGCAAGATGGATAGCACATTTGCATTAGCAGGATATCGTTGGTGGGCAATACTTTACCTGTCTGAAGAGATGAAGCTTCCAAATGAAAAAATAAGGGAATTATAAAAAAAATGGGGAGTTAATCTAAGGAAATGGGAATCATGTAACTGAACCGGCAGACACACGTGGAAAGACTCTGGCTGCAGTCCCAGAGCCTTGGGGTAGGGTAGATGGCAAGATAGCCAAACATAAGAGTCAGTGACTATAGAGGTCATGGAGGGGGTGTAGAGGGAGAGCAAGAGAGTAAGGGCAAGAGAGAGAGACCACGTGGCTGGGTGTCCATTTTAAGGGGGGGCTTGGGGGGTCGTGCCAGGCTGGTCACATGTCTTGGCCCACCTCCTACTAGTCCGTCCCAAAAGACACACTATTGGGTACAGGGAACAAGGGGAGGGGAATAAGGGAGTGGTCAATATTGAGAGCTAGTAACTTAGACTGGAGAATGGCACCTGGATGAAAAGGTATGAGTCACCGGGCTAGGGCTATTGTTTCTTGATGGTCTTAGCCAAGCCTGTTGATAGGCGAGAGATTAGTTTCCAAGCAACCATGTGTAGAACCTCTCAGTTATGTGCAGTCTTGCAGGCAGATGTGGGGGGGGGTTGCCTGCGTGTGACAGAGGGAGCTCCTCATGGTGTTTGGAGCTCTTTGTCCTTGTGCCATGGCATGGCATTCGACTCCTCCATGCAGCTAGGGAACTGGTCCATCTCACAGCAGGTAAGAGGGCAGGTAACCTTGAAGAACCAACTGGAACAGCAATGCAAAGGAAGACTTTCTTCTCTCAGGTGTGCATTCTCAACTGGCATCACATTGGGTCACCATGCAGTACAGTCCCTTAAGCATAGGTTTGCACAGTCCATTTTATCACTTATGGATTATAAAGTCCATAAAAGCACATTAGGTGCCTTGCAGGGCAACAACACCCTTCCTGCCCTTTACCTATATGTAGTGGTTGGTGACTTCTTTTTCAATGTATCTGAAGAAGTGGGCATTCACATGAAAGCTGATACCCAGAATAAAAAGGTGCCACTGGACTCAAACTTCATTCTGCTGCTTCAAACCAATACGGCTACCCACCTTAATCTAATACCATGTTAGTCTGTGCATTTTGTGCTCAGGTAGTTTTTCCCCTCTACTTCATATTCAGCATCAAAATCACTGGGCAAATGGCTCCAAATGGTGCATCTTTACAAACCCCTTTCACCCATGCACCTGAATCGGATGTATGTGCCTATGGACCACACTAGCAATTTCCCATTTTCCATGTGATCTGGTCATATGTACACATGATTCAAATGTGAAATGCCTGTAGATATTTAGGGAGAAATTGAGCATTTCAGGCAAGAAAAATGGTCAGATGCACCCTATCCCCACTGCCACAGATGCCATCATAAGCTTAAACCCTCCTAAGACCATTGACTACAATGGACTTAGAAGGGTGTTACTCTGCTTAAGGTAGAACCATTAGGATGCCATCACCTCCCCCTAAAAAACCTCACTTTCCTGACAGGAAGTCCCATAGAGTAAAATGAAATCTATTTCTGAGCAGACCTAAGAGGATGGCTCTCATAGTCACCTTCCTATGACTAAAGACAGTAATTCTACATGACCAAATAGAAAAACACACATTCTTCACATATGACTGTACCTATGGTTTTCATCTGCTATTCCTCTTACTCCATGAATGCTGCTTCCATATACGAAAAAATCATGTCAGATATGAAGCAATTCTCAGTGAACCAGCCACCATTGCCCTGTCATGCCTTGAAACAAGTTGTGTTCATTACCTGAAAACTATTGAACTGTTCAGGGTAAATCGTACTGCAAGAGTGAAAGACAGATCTAACTTGATAGCATACATCTGTCTTAGCAATGACAATCCCTCACCACTTCGCAAAACACTTGTATCTTGGAATGAGGCCTTTCTCTCCTGATTGCTTAAGATCCCACAAAAAGCAGAGTAATGGCTGATTCCCTGTCTCATGCCCTAATCTCGGTGTCATGTGCAGCAACAGTGATCACTGTTACTGTAGTTCATAAACATAAGAATAATGTAATACGGGGACTGAAGCATGTAAGATGAATAGCCCTTGCCAAGACACACAGATTACCTAGTCCCTGTTGGATGGCAAATTCAGCAATCACACACAGAAAGATCTGCAAAGCTATAAATCAAAGGAAGAAACATTTCACTAAGGAAAGTGAGAGCTTTGCCTTCCAGCTAAAAGAAAATAATAGAAGCTGTCCATACTGTTTGCTTTCTGGTTTAGAAAAGATGTGATATGGCGTAAATAATATATTAATGGCATTATAAACTCCGGCAAAATCTGTACATGTTACAGCAATGGGCAGGGGTTAGCAAGTCGGTTAAACATTGTTTAATATGGACTTCAAAAAATGGGCTGGCTCAGGAATACAGACAACAAATTTAAATTCATATCAACTTGTTTCATTTTTGTGACTTTAGATTTTACTGGTATCTATTATTTATTGAAACAAGTATAAGTCCAGTACCAATTTAAAGACTAACAAAATTTGTGGTAGGGTATGAGCTTTCATGAGTCACTGCTCACTTGTTGAGAGACAGGTGGATCGCAGTCTGGATTGCAACAGATAATGAAGCTCAAGACAATGCATCCACCTGGATTGAATTGAGACCTAGGTTTCCTGTCTCAATACCAATGCTGATTTCTCCACGCCTATTTCCTCTGCGTATATCAAACCCAGGGGGCCGCGGTGGCTCAGAGGTTAAGATGCTGAGCTGAAGAACAGGTCTGTAGTTTGCCAGTTTGAGACCATAGTGCTACATGACAGAGTGAGCTCCTGTCTCTGGCCCCAGATCCTGCCAGCCTAGCAGTTTGAAAGCAAGAAATTGCAAGTAGATAAATAGGTACCGCTTCGGTGGGAAGGTAACAGTGTTCTGTGCACCTCGGTGTTTAGTCATGCCCGCCATATGACCATGGAGAAGTCTTCAGACGGTACTGGCTCTTTGGCTTGGAAACAGAGATGAGCACTGCCCCCTAGAGTCAGATTTAACTGGCTTTCAAGCAAGGGAAACCTTTACCTTTATATCACACCCAATCCAATCACGCCTTCTATTGTCATTTGCCTGATAATGTCATTTGACATCTGAAATCATATCACTTTATATGACAGATGGACTCACATTCTAGCTGTATCTGAGGAAGTGAGCAATGACTCACGAAAGCTCATACCCTGCCACAAATTTTGTTAGTCTTTAAGGTGCTACTAGACTCTTACTCTTTTCTACTGCTATATTTATTTATTTATTAAATTGGATTTACTAGGCTGCCCTTTCCTAAAGTACGGTTCAGGGTGGCTTACAACAGGATAATATACATTCTCGATATAAAACCAAATTAAACAGTCCAGTACATATTAATAGATAAAAACAGTGTATGTACAATACATCAGATGGCGGAGAAATCCTAACTCCCTAGTCTACCCTGGGGGGAGGTGTTATAAGGGATGGGGAATTATATAGGAGTGCCAAAAGGAGTCTTGTCACTGTCCTCAACCGAAGGCCTGGTGGAACATCTCTGCCTTGTATACCCTGCAGAAATGTAACAACTCTCTTCCAGCAGAGCATTCCACCAGACAGGGGCCAGGGCTGAGAAAGCCCTGGCCCTAGTCAGTCAGACTTCTCTCATGCCAGGGACCACCAGCAAATTCTTATTTCCTGAGTGTAGTGCTCTTCCAGGGGCATACTGACTGACTATAAGAAGAAGAGAAGAAAAGGAGATTGGATTTGTACCCCACCTTTCACTACCTGAAGGTGTCTCAGAGCGGCTTACAAACTCCTTTCCCTTCCCCTCCCCACAACAGACACCCTGTGAGGTAGGTGGGGCTGAGAGAGCTCTTGACAGAAACTGCTCTTTTTCAAGAACAGCTCTTATCAGAACTATGGCTCGCCCAAGGCCATCCAGCCAGGTGCAAGTGGAGGAGTGGGGAATCAAACCCGGTTCTCCCAGATTAGAGTCCGTGCACTTAACCACGACACCAAACTATAGACAGACTAACATGGCTATCCATCTTGCTCTAAATCGATTATTTTTGTTGTTATTGTTCTCTGTAAAATACTTATTTGACAACTCTCACATTACCAAAGGCACTGGAGTATGAAATACTAGTGCATCGTGCAAGAGAGATTTGCACTTGTTCTTCAAGTTTCCCTTTAATGCTTAGAAAAGGGAGCCTGTGCATGTCTGACCTCGAGCCAGACATCCTGGAATGCGAACTCAAATGGGCCTTAGAAAGCATTACTAACAACAAAGCTAGCGGAGGTAATGATCTCCCAGCTGAGCTATTCAGAGTCTTAAAAGATGATGCTGTTAAAGTGCTGCACTCAATATGCCAGCAAATTTGGAAAATGCAACAGTGGCCACAGGATTGGAAAAGGTAAGTTTACATTCCAATCCCAAAGAAGGGCAATGCCAAGGAATATTCAAACTATCACATTAATGTCACACGCTAGCAAGGTCATGCTCAAGATCCTACAAACTAGGCTTCAGCAGTACGTGGATAGAGAACTGCCAGAAGTACAAGCTGGGTTTCAAAGAGGTAGAGGAACTAGAGATCAAATTGCCAACATTCGCTGGATTATGGAGAAAGCAAGAGAGTACCAGAAAAAACATTTACTTCTGCTTAATTGACTATGCTAAAGCCTTTGATTGTGTGGATCACAACAAACTGTGGCAAGTCCTTAAAGAGATGGGAGTACCAGACCACCTCACATGTCTCCTGAGTTAGAACCGGATATGGAACAACTGATTGGTTTAGCATAGGGGAAGGAGTATGACAAGGATGTATATTGTCCCCTTGCTTATTTAATTTATATGCAGGTTACATCATGCAGAATGCCGGCCTGGATGAATCACAAACTGGAATTAAGATTGCCAGGAT
The DNA here is from genome assembly GCF_001447785.1 of Gekko japonicus. NCBI lineage: Eukaryota > Metazoa > Chordata > Lepidosauria > Squamata > Gekkonidae > Gekko > Gekko japonicus. Next base: position 206,634 of record NW_015164694.1, read on the forward strand.
AAACATCAACAACCTCAGATATGCAGACGATACCACTCTAATGGCAGAAAGTGAAGAGGACCTCAAGAGCCTCTTGCTGACAGTCAAAGAGGAGAGCACAAAAGTTGGCTTGAAACTCAACATCAAAAGAACTAAGATCATGTCATCCAGCCCCCTCACTCCTTGGCAAATAGAAAGGGGAAGTCATGGAAGCAGTGACAGACTTCACGTTCCTGGGATCCAAGATCACTGCAGACAGTGACTGCAGCCATGAAATTAAAAGATGCCTGCTCCTTTGGAGAAAAGCGATTGCAAACCTAGACAGCATAATAAAAAGTAGAGACATTACCCTGCCAAGGAAAGTCCATATGGTCAAAGCGATGGTATTCCCAGTAGTAATGTACGGCTGTGAGAATTGGACCATAAGAAAGGCCGAGCGCCGTAGAATAGATGCTTTCTAATTATGGTGCTGGAGAAGACTCTTGAGAGTCCCTTGGACTGCAAGGAGATCAAATTAGTCAATACTAAAATAAATCAACTCTGAGTGTTCACTGGAAGGCCAGATACTAAAGCTGAAGCTCAAATACTTTGGCCACCAAGTGAGAATTGAGCGCTCACTGGAGAAGACCCTGACGCTGGGGAAGATTGAAGGCAAAGAAGAAGGGGATGGCAAAGGATGAGATGGTTAGACAGTGTAATCGATGCAATGAAGATGAAATTAAGCAAACTCTGGAGCACGACGGAAGATAGGAGGGCCTGGCGTGATGTGGTCCATGGGGTCACGAAGATTCGGACTCGACTGTGTGACTGAACAAGCATGTCCCCATGGGGACATGTGAATGCATAACAGGATAGGACTAAAAATTATTTGATGTTCACAAATTAGGTGTTTGAAAAATCAGTCTTGAATAGATGGATGGGGGAGGAGAGACAATCATGGCAGTAAAATAATACACAAAGTATTGGCAATTGTAAAATTCCCAGAAATGAACACCATCAGCCAGGCAAGATGGGCAATGCAGAGAAAGAAGTCATGCAGCTTCCCACACAATAGGAATGAAACCATGACAATCATTAAATCCTAGTATTGGTCCTTTCCCATGGGTCTGCTCTTCAGATCTTCAGATCAAATTCTGAACTACAGGAGTTTTGATGAGCGGCCTGAAATGATGAGCAGTCTGGGATGATTTCATACTTTCAGGTATTCCCTGTTTTCTCATGGTATTTTCCTGGGAATTCTGTGAAAATAAATTCGTTTCAAGTCCCGTAGGTAAACATATCTGCAACACTGAGTTTCACAGGTCCCAGAAAAAGCATACTTGTCTGTTGCAAACTGAAGACAAAAGATAAACTTGGAAAAGCATTTTTAGGGTTGTTGTTTTTTTACAAAGAACATGAGCAAACAAAGGGCTAGCTTGGAAAACTGAGATAGCAGGCATTTATATCACAGAATCTTAACTAAAAGAAACCAATTAATCCAACCCTAATGTGGAGTTGTGTTACTTTAAGCCAAATATCCATTTAAAATTACTTTTAATCCAAATCATGTTCTTCCTACTTGCTTAGTCCAGAACAAACCAACCCAGAAGGGGGAGACAGGAGATGGACTGTTTACATTGGGGCGAGAAGGTACAGTGGAAAAAACAGGAATGGAGCCCAGGAAAAGGGGAAAGGAGTCCTTAACCAGGATGCAAAGAGCAAAGGCAAGCTGTAGTAAGACATTTCTATATTGCTATCCTTGTTCTTCCATGAAGACAGATTCAGGTAGACAGTCATGTTGGTCTGAAGCAACAGCGGTTTGAGTCCAATGGCACCTTTACTTATGCATCTTGACTCCAATTAGCCTTTCCTGGCAGCTAACCCCCCTGTCTACCTATATGTAAGGCTTGAGAAAAAGTGTTTCAGTGTATCTGATGAAGTGTGCATGCACACAAAAGCTTATACTCAGAATTAAATTTTGTTGGTCTTAAAGGTGCCACTAGACTCAAACTATGTTCTGCCATGTTCTGCTCCTTGTTCCTCTTCCTGTCTACCTTGTTCTACGTGGTCCTTGCTGCTGTCCTTGTCATTGCACCCCTTCCTGTCTGCCATCTGTCCAGCCCATTTGACCAAAAGTGGTGCTTCCCTTGGTTATCTTTTGTCCTTTCTCCTTACATCAGAATGAGTTGATAGGTCATGACAATCTGGGTAAGGCCAAACAATGGAGTTGGCCAAGAGGCTAGGAAAAGCATGGGCAATTCTACATGCGTTCAATCTTCATGTGTATGGCTTTTCTCTTGTCTCCAGACCCACTTAAAATAAATTGGCACAGAGATGTTTGTGGGATGGTAGAGACAGATTTTCAGTGATCAAACTCCTTTTGCTGCATATTCCACAAAGTCTCACTTTTGTAAATAATACCTTTTGGAAGGAAATTGAGATTCAGTGAAGGGAAGAGCAAAAGGCAGCATTCTCTTTAGAAAGCCCAGTGGGAAAAGAATGTTAAGTCCAGAATAGGTGAAACTGCCTAATAAATAATATTTCCATTAGAGCAATCGGTGCTCGAAAGGAGGCAAAGAGAAATGGCTTTGCTGTACAATCACCCATATATCCTCTGGGATAATTACATCTGATATTAAACCTAGAGCTCTTGCATCATTATTTTCCTGCTCTGCAACCCATGATCAATACCTCTTACAGGCTGAGCAACTTGGTGGCAAGCTCTGAAATGCTTCTTTCGCATCTTTATACTGCTATGTGACGGCCTGTAATTTGTGTCCTTTCTTAACTAGCTGTTATATATCTTAACCTGTCTGGCTACCCAGGCACTTGTGGCAGAAACTGGGGGAGGGAGAGAGGAAGGAAACCCCCATAAACTATCCAGTCTATGCAGGATGAAACACCATTATCTGCAGCTATGGCAAGAGTATATTGAATTGATGGCCCCTTCTGTCCCCAGAGGATCCTTCTGTTGATGTCCCCGCCAGAAAGTGGCTACACTTATAACAGCCAAGGGTATGAGGGGGGGGAACCTTTCAAAGGTCAATTTCAGACTTATTTATCATTTTGAAACCTTGAGCAAAATTCTTTAATACGAGAATTAAAGCTAGCTGTAGAGGGAAACCAATTCAATTGTAAGTTCAATGGTAAACTCATTTCCAGAGGTAACTTCTCCAGATGGGATGAAATGTTGGGGGATTGTACCACTCACCAAAGGGATCTTCCCTGCCAAATGGCAGACAGCTAAGGAAAACAGACAATTAAAATGGCAATTAAAAAAAATGAAGATTTGGCACAGAAGAAGGAGTTAAAAGATTGTTAACTAAATATAAATCCTGAACATTTCACCCCAATTGTCACAGGCAGAACCACAGTGAAACCAATAGAAATGGCTAAATAATAGGAGGGGACCCAATATTAAGCAAAAAACAACAACAGCCACCACCAAACACTAAACCAGACAGTGAATAATATGTTTGTGTACACCCCTAGTAATGTGGGTTGGGCACTAAACCACACTTTACTGCCTACTTCCCAAAGGAGAAAGCCTGCAAGCAAGATATGGTAGCTAAAACACCCAACTCAGCAACATGGACTTCAGTTAACAGGGGAGCTAATGGAGAGATCCCCACTGAAGACATTTTGCTAAAACTGGTTCCATATATAACAGGGGAATAATATCATAGACTAGACAATAAGGCTGTTATAAAGGTTAAGATAATGCACATGAACCACTGTGAACTCTTTAAAGTAATATATTCATGATTTCTCTTATTATTGATATTGTGACAATAGCCGACAAGGTATGAAACATATAGCTTTAAAAATGATGTGTCTCATCAATAGAATATTTATAAAGTGACTGCAAAGGAGGTTTCATTTGTAAACTCTTTCCATGGTCTGAATAAATCATCCTCACTTATTCTCTGATACCGTGCAGCAATTGCCATCACAAGGTGCTACCCCAATAATCCCCTGTCCATCAGGAACCATGATTTGGAGTTCCTCTACATCCCAGAGCTATACATAGCCAGAGGTATATGAAGAATTCATCTTCAACACTAACCCCATCAGGCTATATGAAAAAAACAACCCCACAATTGTAAGAGGAAGCAGACTGATTCCCTTAGGAAAGCTGCCACAAGCCAATTAAATACTCCTTTTTATGACTCTCATGCTCAGGCCATGATGAATGTCCCATTTTTGTAGAACAATAACCTAACATTTGAGATCACTCAAAAAGATCTCTTACAATGCACACTCACCTGAATACCGAATCAAATTCTCAGTCAAGCAGGGTGAGCTCATCTTCTGATTCCTTAGCATTTCCCCAGGTAGAACATTAGTCATCCCAAATACCCCACAAGGGACCCTGGCATCAGTGATCCAGGTTGTCCCATAAGGGATCTGACACCTCCCACTCTGAATCACCTTCAAAAGTCAGGATAAAGATATAAAAGAGGTTTAACTGGCCCCATCATTTTGAGTTGATTTTGCTTCTTCCCCCACTAACATGGGAGTTGTTTTCTATCCCTAGACCTTCTCTCATCACCAACATGAAACAATACTCCGTCTTCTGCACTAGCAGAGTATGACCTTCAGCATAAGCAGAGTATGGCCATTCTTTCTTCACTGCTTCTTAGATCTGACCATCCTGACTCCCTGATGCCCAACCTGCTGAAGTTGTCATGCTCTGGCATCTCATAGCCTCCTGTCTTGAGTAGAGACTTCTTCTTTCTTTCTATTCCTCCCTCCCCAGTCTTCCATGTCCAATAAGGGCACACCCTCCTCCAGCCAAGACCCCCTTGGTTAATGTGGTCATCCTCATATTTTGGACTGTTTTAATAATAACCTCTTTTTACAGCCCAAGAGCCAAGGGGTTCTGAAACTTGGGGAGTGTCATAAAGGTACCCAGGTACAGCCATGACACTGGAAAATCCCAGGGAAAAAGAGAAAGGGTATGTCAGCATTACAAACAGGTTAAGTGCAATCAGCTTACATGCTCATCCCTATTCACAATCACTCCATCTCACTGTGTTTCTTTATAATTATATTTTGGGGTATCCCTGCCAAGATCCCCACTGTATAAACAGACTTACAATGTACTGAGTTATTCCTTTCTAGAACAATTTTAAAGCTAATTTCCCCTTTGGGTCCAGCTTGGGTAGCACTTTCCCCCTTCCCTGTATGGTTTTCCTTATACTAACCATGCAGGAGGAACAGCTTTTGGGCACAAACTGGGAAAATGTGGTTCTGTTTATGGTTTGTGACAGGTCCCATTTACAAACCATAAACTGTCATGAATTTTTAACTGTCTCATGAACTGATTCAGTTGGGGCGGGGCATCGGCTGGAGTAATGGCAGGTGCTAAATGAGAGAGCTCTGACTACCCCTCCCGACTCTCGCTGAATACACAAACTTCTAAACAATTCTTGACGTCTACAAGGCATGGGAAAGATGAGTAAAGGCAAACAACATACTGCAAAAACCTCAGAATCACATTTAAAATGATTCTTTCAAGCGGAAAAAGTAAGTGAATGATCGGTAGGCCTTGACCACATGAAATGCAACATGGCAGCGGGAAATGCACAAAACAACCAGGCGCATTCTGTACTTACTAAGAAAGACTTTACAGACACCCTAAAAGTGTTTAAAGCAGAAATGCTAGAAAATATCAACGTGATTATGAAACCGATGTCTGAGAAGCTTGAAGACATGCAAACCTTGATGCAACAAATTGCACAGTCTGCTGATGCTGCTATGGAAGCCTCTGCCAATAATCATGAAGAAATAAAAAGTTTTCAAGACTCAGAGACCTGGGCAAAAGAACACATTCTTCTGCTGGAGCACAGAACAAGGGAAAAATTTCTGAAGTTCCGCGGCTTCCCCGAACAAGCAGAAGGCCCTGCTGAACTTACCTCGTTCCTGGCAAGATGGTTAAACGAAGTGATAGGCTTTGAAGATGGTGTGGAGACTATGCTAATCCGTGCCTATCGACGAGGCCCCAACACAGCAGACAAGCGACACGGCCCAAGAGACATCCTGGTAGAATTTTTGGATCTGCGAATCAAGACTCGGGTGCTCCATGAAATTAAAAGGGCAGGAAGCTTCAAATTTAACAACAACGACATACACATTTTCCCTGATGTTCCTCCCGAAGCCCTCCAGATAAGGAGAATCCTTAAACCTATAACAGCTCGACTTAATGAAGAAGGTATAAAATATTGTTGGGCTACGACTGGATATCTACAGGTTCAGCTCCAGGGAACCCTACACCAAGCTGCTGATCTTGAATCGGGGGCTGCAATGTTGAAAGCGTTAGGCATGCAACCCACAGAGGATATGAAGACTGACTTAGCATCCATTCACAAACGCAAGAGACAGGAGCAATCCACCCCGCATCGCTGGAGATCAATAACTACACAAAGGAGGATAAACTTTTAAATGTTACCTCAGGTTTAAATTTTCATTTTCACAAATATGCCTTACAACTGTTTAATAAGATATCTTTGCATCTGTTAAGAATGTGACGAAATGCAGGAGGTTGGGAGGGAGTCTTTTTGTGCATTCTCTTTGATCCCTTTATGTTTTTGAAAAGTTTCATATGTTTAGGTTGTTTATTAGCACTATTCCCAAAAGTTGAGCTCATAAAGCTCAGTGGGAACTTTTGTTTCCCTCACTGGGACTGTGGGGAAGGGGAGGGGGGAACAAAAAATGAGTTATGTTATAGTATTAGTAATGGAAAGTTTAGTTGGATATAGTGTGGAAATTGCAAGAACTTAAATACACTAAAGTTCAAGGTGTATGGCAGTAAAGCGAATAGAATGTTTCAAATTAAGAAATGGTTATTATATATGCTTTGTTTCTACTGGTTTTATTCATATAAGCAAATTATTGGAAAAACTTCAAATAAGACATATCCATGCAGAACAAAATGGAGGATTTAAAAATACTTACTTTAAACTGTTGTGGATTAAACAATTACATTAAAGCTAAACGCATCGCCCGACATTCACAACAACAAAGAATACACATTGCTTTTCTACAAGAAACATATACTAAAAAAGGTCAAAGGGTACTCCCTTCTTCTTGGTTTAAAACTCAGATTTTAGCTTACGGTTCCACTAAGTCACAGGGAGTGGCGATTGCAATCTCTAAAGATATCAAATTCAAAATAGAGGGATCCTTGATTGATGCGGAGGGCCGATTTTTATTTGCTAAAGGTCATCTTAATAAAAAAGAACTCACTCTAGCTACTTTTTACACTCCCAACACCAATCAACTACACTTCTTGTCTACTACTTTAGCTAAATTTCAAAAATTTGCAAAGGGTCCCATAATTCTAGGAGGTGACCTAAACTATCTGATGAATCAAAACAAATCTTCATCTTCTCCAACATCCAAGAGTAACACTAACAGAAGCAAAGGGTCTACTCCTTTACAACAATTAATGCATAAATACGATTTACAGGATCTATGGAGGCTACAGCATAATAGTGAGAGGGATTATACTTACTACTCTCATAGATTTAAAGTACATACTAGACTTGACTATCTACTAATATCTTCATCTTTAATTGATACAATAAAATCCTCAACAATTGGCATCCAAAGATGGTCAGACCATGCTCCAGTCCAATGTACATTGCAAGAAGGCCAAAGAAAAGAATTTAGACAGAATTGGAAGTTTAATAAGATACTTTTACATGAACTTATTATTAAAAATACTTTACAACAACAGCTCCAAGAATTTTATAAAATAAATACATCGGAGGAGACAACTATAGCTTCAATATGGGAGGCGTCAAAGGCCTATATTCATGGTCACTGTATTTCTCTGTTAGCCTCCTGTAAAAAAGAAAAAAGTGCAATTAAAGCCAAACTTTTAAACACTATACAAGCACTAGAACACAAACATAAGCAGACATGCAGCGCTAAAATCTACAGAAGACTACAAGACGCTCGGAAACAACTGGAAATGATTGAGGCAAATGCAATACATAAAAATTATTTCAACTATTTTAAAAATAACACAACTAAAACCTCCAAGAGGCCAAGGTTTCTCTCCTGGAAGCTTAAATAACGGCAAGCTGAACACTTTATAACTGGATTTACATGACAAACACAATGTGCTTAAAAATTCAACTAAAGGCATTCTTCAGATCCTTGAATCTTTTTTATGGCCATTTATACATCCACCAAACCTAGTATTTCTGACATACAAGTATACCTAAATTCCTTAGATCACTTACAGAAAATAACTGAAGAACATCAGGAAGCATTGGAAACTCCTTTTACTGTTCAAGAACTTGAACAGATAGTAAAATCTATGACAGTCAATAAACCGCCAGGACCTGATGGTTTTACGACCGGATTTTATAAAGCCTTTCTACCAGTTTTAAGTGATGCTCTTTTAAACATCTGTAATTCTGTACAAACCACGGGTCACATGCCAGAAACATGGAAAATGGCGAATGTGGTCTTGATTCCGAAAAAAGATAAAGATAACACCAACCCTGCCTCCTTCCGGCCAATTTCTTTATTAAACACCGACTACAAAATATTTACAGGGATGATAGCAGCAAGACTTAAAAACATCATTGGACATTATATAAATACAGATCAAATGGGCTTTATTTCTACAAGAGACATTTCTGATAATATTAGAAAAACCCTTAATATTATACATTATGGTAAACACAAGTTGTAAGTATTTTCCACAGACAGCCAAAAAGTCTTCAATTCCTTGGAAATATCATACTTGCAAACCCTACTACAGTATTTGGATTTCAGTCCGTCCTTTTGTAATTCAATCCAAGCAATATATGAAAATCCTAAAACTTGCATTTTAGCCAACGGGACAGCCTCACATTATATCTCTCTTCAACGTGGCACACAACAGGGGTGCCCGCTGTCACCCCTTTTATTTATACTTGCCATGGAACCTCTAGCCTGTGCGCTTAGATCTAACACCAAATTTGAAGGCATCAAAATACAAGGAAAAGAGTTCAAATTAAGCATGTTCGCAGACGATGTTATATTGTATGTGTCCTCACCCTGTCAGTCATTAGAAACAATTCAGTCTACATTGGACATTTTTGGACAGTTAGCGGGCCTTAAAATAAATCCAACCAAATCTCTGCTTTACCCAATTAGCATATCAGCTGAGGTTAAGGCTGATATTATAACCAAACATAAATACCAATGGCTTGACAAATACTTCCCCTACTTAGGAGTCAAAATACCAATGATCTGGTCTGATCTTATTGTTGAATCATCTAGAAACACATAAAGAGATAATGGCTAAGTTAACAAGTTGGAACACCAATTCCTTCTCTTGGATGGATCGTGTCTCCATTTTACATACATATGTATTACCTAAATATATGTATTTTTTCATATTTTACCTATTTATTATTCCAAACAATCTACTTAGAAAATGGCAGAAAGACATCAATAAATTTATGCGGAAATTTAAGTCACCATGGGTGAAATTCAACACTATGAGAAGAGCTCAACGAAATGGAGGTTTAGCTACACCGGATCTACTTCTATATTATAAAGCTTCTTCATTGGCGACACTGACTAGACAATATAAAACAGAAATTGCATTAGATTTGAAATGGATAAAAGAAGCTACGTCCAAAGGACACAGTTTCCAAGAACTACTCTGGAAATCACAGAATACTAACTAAATCCAGAATCTCATCTCCCTTTTTGCGAGCTACACTTAAAATCTGGTACCAGAACAAAAAGACATTAATTTCACCTTACTCAAAACTGAGTACCTTTTGTGGCCAAATGTGGTTCCTGCCAGCCAAAGACTCCATGTGGAAACAAGCTGGGATCACAAGAATAATAGATGTAATACAAAAAAACCAACTGTTAGATAAATTAGATCTTGAAAGAAAACACAACATCAAGATAAAATGTTTCGAATACTTACAACTTCAACACCTTGTGGAATCCCCAAATTTTAAATCTTCTATGGCTTTACCAATCACAGATTTTGAACAGATCTTATTTATGCAACACAAAAAATGAGGACTTATATCCAAAGTCTATCAAATCCTACTTAACCCTAAAAAAAAAAAAAAAAAAACCCACTATAGGTTAAGCTACCAAGAAGCTTGGATGACAGATCTTCAACAACAAATATCAGATCAGCAATGGGACCAAATTTGGAAGACACAAGTTAAGATGTCAAAATGATTATATATTTATGAGTTAAACATGAACGTTTTATTATGTTGGTATTTGACACCAGTTAAATTAACACATATGATTCCTCAACTTTCACCAATGTGTTGGAAAGGTTGTGGAGAGAGAGCCACATATCTCCACAACTGGTAGTCCTGTAAATACATTAATAAGTCCTGGTCACAAATTATTCAACAAAATAACATACTTATGGGTTATAACTTACCGTTAAAGCCTGCCTTGATGTTACTCAATTTATGGTCAGATGATGATCCTCCCGAAACTAGAAGAAAATTAATAAACATTTTTATTACTGCGGCAAAAATCCTGATAGCCAAACAGTGGAAAGACAACCCCCCCCCCCCAATATAAAACAATGGGTACAGAAGATATGGGATTTGTTTATGCTGAAAACTTTTAATATATTTCATACTGAAAATCAAACAGAATGTGAAATGATGAGTCCACTAAATATATGGTACCCTATATTAGACGAAATGATAGATAAATGTGATTGGGAAACAATTAGAGATGCTAAATTTAAACTTTTATTATATAATTAAACGAAGTTGTGTTCTACTTAGGATTACTATTTCTCCTGTGATATAAGATCGATGTTTAGTCTAACACATCTTATTACTTTACTCCTTCATTATCATCCAATACATCCAAAGAATATTATACAAAATGATTCCATTATCTCATAAGTTGTTTCTCTTTTTGACTACATAATTTGTACTATGTGCTAGCAATTTTATATTACTTTCCTTCTGTTGATGTGTATTATAAGAAATATCAATACAAATTTATATTTTAAAAAAATGAACTGATTCAGTTTATGAGGTTCATGAGGTGGTAGGAAACCCCCCCCCCATGAGCTAGAAACACCAAACTCACAAGGATCCCCAGCTGACTCTCCTCTATTGCCCTCCAAGTTTGGGGAGGATTGGATTTATGGAGTCCCAGTTATGCCCCACCAAAAAAGATGATAGATGGACATTTCTCCAGAAAGCACTTTCTTGGGGCAACTTCTTGGGGGGGGGGCATACTTGGGACCCTGTAAATCCAATCCTCACCAAACATGGAGGTCAGGTAGAGGAGAGTCAGCTGGAGATCCTTTGTGAGTTTGGTGTCTCTAGATTGCACAGGATCCATTCCATACACTCCTGATCCTGCAACTGTCAAAATGACCACTGACAGGTGGTCATTTTGACAGGTGCAGTTTCAGGAGGTTCAGGAGTGTATAGAATGGATTCTGTGCAAGCTAGAGACATCAAACTTGGTGGGCATGTGGAAGAGCATTCAGGGGAGGTCTGTGGCAAGTTTGCTTTTTCTAGCTTGCACAGGATTAGTTCTATACACTCCTGAACTGCACCTGTCAAAATTACCGAGGTTCACGTGTGTATAGAATGGATTCTGGGCAAGCTAGAGACATCAATGTCACAGGGACCTCCTCTGAATGCTCCTCTACATGCCCTCCAAGTTGTTGGTTTGGAGTTCTGTAAACATTTTGATTGAGTTGAGGCAGTCTGTCTGGGAATGTCTCAGCTCACAAACTATAGAAAAAGTAAGAACTATGGAAAAGGAAAGAACAAAAAGGCTGTGCACAAAGTAGAGTGTTCTAAAATATCAATTGTAATAATGTTTGGAAGGCATTCATAAAATTATAAAAATTGTAATAATTTTATAATTTAAAATCGATAAAAAATAAAAATACTGTAACTGTGACTACTGTAATTGCAACTGTAACTGTAATTTTTAATTGAACAGTATTTTTGTAGCTATTTTGGTCCCTCTCTGAAGAAGACCTGGGAAATGGACATACTATCTGGAAACTTCGTTAGAACACTCTACTTAACTTTGGACCTGTATTACAATTGATATTTTTGAACGTTCTTGACTGTATGATGTAATATCTTTTGACTATTGAATGCATTGTGAATGGACACTGTGAATGTATTATTGAATATTGTTCGATATTAATTTGTATAAGAATATATTTTTCAAACATTAGCATTTGTGCATAACCTTTTTGTTCTTACTTTTTCTATAGTTATAGTGGCTGTGGTTCTCTTGTCATCTCCTCCACTCACAAACTGGCACAAATTTCCACAAACAGCTTGAAAGTTCGTGCAAAGTTCATGCCAGGTGACTTGCCATAAACTTGACTTCGTCACAGACTTTGGTTTGTGAGCCAGTTTGTGCCCATCCCTAAACATTTTTATTGGATGTTTTGACTAGCATAAGTAAATTGTTATAATTGTACTGTTTAGTACTGCTACTTGTGTTTTACTACCTAGATTTAATCTTGACTTGAAAGCCTGCATCTCTTTTTTGCTACTTCATATGTTCAGTTAGGACAACAAAGTTACTCTCTGATTAAGTATCTGTCTCTAACCCATTTAATTTTTTAAAAAAATATTAAGCCTTGTGATATCTGAGTATAAAAGAGCTAAGAGATTATTCAGAACCTGTGATTGAAACTTAAACAGGTGGGGATGCTTACACGTACATATTCTGATAAAGGTCTCCTTTTGGTAACAAAGGTGACTGTTAGGAATTGCAAACAAGTGTGTAATTTCATTTAATTTCCTGCTGGAGCTAAGGAAAGCTGCAAGATCAAAGTCAATTGGCCTCTCAGGCCTTTTAATCAACTAATCACAAACTCATTTAATACTTCCCTAATTGTTGATTAGATGCTACATGAAATATCTTCTCAGAACTGCCAGCTCTCTGAAACTTTGCAAAAGAGTTACTGAAGACTTTTGAAAGGTGAACTATAAAAATAACAGACTGCAATATTCCATCTTTAACAAAATGCAGCTGTTATTCTGAAAGGGGGGAAAGCAATTTAATTAGTGCTCATTTTAAAAGTGAGGTTTTTGAGTACTTCCTAATAGATTTGAAAATTTGAAATTGAAAATGCTATTTTTGAAGTGTTATGACAGTTCATTGTCCTTAAAATGTAGACATTAAATATTAACAAATGCTATCTGTGTAAAAAATATCAAGGATTTAAACAAATGTTCATACTATCTTGAAACATTCCTGGAAATCTGGAAAGTAATGCTTGCAGTATCTGTGGGAATTCATTCTTTTATCCTGGTCAGGGTACCTGAGTATCCTGAATTAACTGTAGCCTTGGTTACAGGGGGCTTTATCCTGGACTGGAAAAAAAGGGACTTTGCTATATGAATTAGTTAACCAGAAAAATTAAATTCTAAATTCAATATCTTTATTTACTTCATTTATACCCCAACTTTCTCCCCAGTGGGGACCCAAAGCATAATTATCCATTTTACCCTCACAGCAATTCTGTGCCAACTGGATGAAGCAGCATTGCATATAGGATCAAAATGTGAAGCGAGTATGTACTGTCTGATGACTGAACAAGTCTTACATTTGTGAATCAATGGGAGACCAGCATGCATCAGGCACATCAAGTGCTCATGCTAACCACCTCAGCTAGAACTTGTCTGCATTCAATTTTCATCCTGTCTTGCTACATTTGGGGCCAAATGAGATTTTCCTCCTTTTGGCCCAAATTAGCCTTCCTTCCTTCCTTCCTTCCTTTCTTTCTTTCTTTCTTTCTTTCTTTCTTTCTTTCTTTCTTTCTTTCTTTCTTTCTTTCTTTCTTTCTTTCTTCTGTCTCTCTTTCTGGGAAAATTAGGAGGCTGACATACTAGGAGTTACTTTATTAGTAAGTGGCTATTAGCAACAAGGTATAGGTAGGAACTCTAGGTCTGGGGCAAGTGATGCTCTGTATTATTGGTGCTTGTGGGGGGGCAACAGTGGGAGGACTTCTAGTGTTCTGGCCCCACTGGTGGACCTCCTGATGGCACCTGGTATTTTTGGCCACTGGGTGACAGAGTGTTGGACTGGATGGGCCACTGGCCTGATCCAACATTGGCTTCTCGTATGTTCTTAGTTATATTAAGTAGGCCACAACTGGAAGGGACAGTACGAGGGGAGGTCAAGGACTGGTTAAGCACTGTGAAGCTTAGATGAAGAAAAAAGCTATCTCAGACCAGCTTCTCAGGTAGGGCTGCCAAGCCGCGGCGGGGGCTGGCAACAGGACTCAAAGCAGCCCCGTTGCCAGAGCGACGCGTAGCGTCACATCCTGGCGACGCCGGTGCAATGCGTATTGCGGTCCCCCCGCGGCAGGGATCCTGTGACGACGCACGGATCCCCCGCCGTGGCTTGGCAGCCCTATTCTCAGGGCTATGCTATGGCAAGAGCTGGTACAAACACCAGTTTAGGGCCTGATTGTTTCACCCATCTAAAGTTGTAAGGTAGGCCGCAAAGAGGGGCTATGTCATACTGGTACAGCATCTTATTTGTATGCAGATGGTCCCAAGATCAATGCCTGACACCTCCAATTAAAAGAATAAGGCAGTAGGTGCTGTGACCTCTCCTTGGGACCCTGACTAGACAATAGGTCAGTCCCTTGTGCAGTGCCATCATGGAAGAACCCCCAAGGACGACTAGGGAATGGTGTTGTCAGGTGACCTTATTCTGGCTTTGAACATGTTGGCAACAGGTTCTATATACAAAGTGACTGTAGGATTACTTCTTCCTAGTCATTCAGCTGTCCTAATAAGGGTTACGAATTCCAGAGGTATGCATTAACCCCCAGGTGTTACTCATACCGGAAGCAGCATCTAAACAGGCTAAGTATAAAAAAGGAAGAAGCAGCAGTAGTGAGTGGGCTTCACTGGAGCTGCTGGGAATATCTGTTGCTGTAGGAAGGCCCCCAGTGACCAAAGGGATGTAAAAAACTGACTAGATAGATAGATAGCACTGTTTTCTTTTCTGTAATTAAAGTACATTTATGTAGCCAAGGTCCCTTGTCTCACTGAGCTTCTCTGACCACCCAGATCTATTAAAAAAAAAAACAACCCAAAAACCTTTGACTCAAACGAAAACTGCCTTTGGCAAAACACCTTGATAGGCAAAGAGTCTAGAACACGGGTGCCAGTGTGGTGCCCATGGGCACCATGGAGCTTGCTGACATGTTTTCTGGTACCTGCCAAGTGTTTTCAGGAAGTGGGTGGGGGCAGATAGGGCTTTTGCCCAGTAAGGTTTGTGATTGACTATTGGAGATTTGCTGTGCAGATGTTCTTAGATATTGTTTTGACAGCAGTTGCCAGAGCAACAGAAGGATTTACACTGTGTTACTGAATCTAAACTGTGGCAATAATTTTGTGGCTGGCTCCACCTCCTGTGGCAGCCATTTTGTGGCAGCCACTTTGCTGTGCCCACCATGACATGTCAGAATTCCAAATGTGACTGAAGGGTCAAAAAGGTTGGGGACTCATGGTCTAGACTGAGAGAAGGAAGAAAAGAAAGAAAAGAAACCAGAATGGATCCTTCCTCCCCCATCCCTCTTGCCTCACATTAGGACATTTCAAAGTTTCCCAAGTTCCTGCTTTCTGAGTAGCAGAATCAAGTCTCCTTTTTTACTCCACAGGGGGAACAAAGGCCCTCTGAGTTACCTGTAAGTGTACACATGGTATACCTGGTTAGTTTGTATATCTCAGACATTTAAACCCAGGAACTCTGGCTTGGATCCTACAAACAAGTTCTGTGCATCCTAGGAGTCTCTGTCATGGAGCACACTTCCTCTTCCATTAAAACTCTGTTCACACAAGATCAATAATTCCCAATGAATCCTTGTGAAAATGAAACTGTTAGTGGAAGAGAAAGCATGTATCTAGTGTACATGGAAATGGTTCATGGTATCCAAGCCATTAGGCTTGGGGGGGGGGGGGACAGGGGAGTTAATACGGTTATTTAAAGGTTTTCTCTTCTGCAGGTTATTTCAATTTTAATAAAAGTTGTGCTTCATATTTTCTGAGCATTCTGTATTGGCCTGAATTGTTGGCACATCTTTTGTACATTATCATATTGCCCTCTGTGAAGTAGGGGTGGGCAGTGAAAATAAAATCTGTAAAATTCAGACTTGGAGCTATTTGGGGCCTTGCTGTGCGGGACAGCAGGGTGGCCGACAAAAGAAAAGCTGTAATTGCCACCTGGATTGGTTGAATTTATTGTCCTATAGATATTTTTTAGTTTTGCTTTTAACTATACATTAGTTGTAATTTTAAATGTCTTATAATGATGATGGTGATGA
The DNA here is from genome assembly GCF_001447785.1 of Gekko japonicus. NCBI lineage: Eukaryota > Metazoa > Chordata > Lepidosauria > Squamata > Gekkonidae > Gekko > Gekko japonicus. The sequence continues at coordinate 222,925 of NW_015164694.1, forward strand.
ATAAGAAATAATAATAACAATAACAATAATTGTTGGATAGGTAGACAGACAGATAGATGGGTAGGTAGATAAATAAATAAATAGGTAGATGGATAGGACAGATAGGGAGTTAGGTAATAAGTTGATGCATTGTGTTCAGTAAAAGAGTTTAGTTGCATACCCAGAGTTAGTTTGATATCATCAGAAGCTAAACAGGGTTGGCCATGGGGCAGACTTGCAAAAGGACCCCACTCAGTGAAGCTAAATTGGGTTGCCCCTGGGTTAGGAAGGGGTTAGTGGTTATGAGCGGTGGACTCTTAGAGAACACAGTTTTCATCCCCCACTCCTCCTCCTGTCCATACTTGTTACTATTAATGGACTGTGTTGTCCAGACTGCAGCCAGGCCTTGGGTTCCTGGGTTTTGGACATCTTCTCATTAATAGTATCTTTTTGAGTTCAGTGCAGGATGCCACCAAAAAGGACAGCTCATCAAGCAAGGGCAGCCACTACTTCAGTACCACAGATATGGGGATAGGACACATGACTCAAGGGGCCCAGCTCAGTGGCAACCACTTTGACACATCAAGCAACAACTGTTCCATTGTGTCAAGCAACAGCCACTGCAGCATGTCAGGCAACCAGGAAGTTGGTGGTCCAGTATCTCAAGGGGCAGGCAGCAGCTGTAGTTGAGAAGGACAGCACTCTGCAAGGCCTCACTTGGGCAGTTGAGTGGCTCTCTGAGCGGAAGGATTGCCTGCACAGCAGCCAACATTGGAAGCACACCATGAAATCTGGAGCTTCAGGGGTCAGGTCCCTTCTAGGGATACATAGATAGCACTTTGCCAAGCACGGCAGTAGGCATTGTTGGAACTGGTTCTCATCTTCCAATTTGGGGAGCACCAGCAGCTCAGATAAGCTGGATACTGCATGGCCTTGGTCAACAGCCAAAGGGTGGGGGGAGCAGGAGGATGGATGTGGTGGCACACTCGCAGGAGGATTCAGATAGTGAGGGACTGACAGATGAGTCTGTTTTGGAAGGGGAGTGCAAATGGCCTACAACAGATTGTTGGAAGGTGGCAGCACAAATACCTGGACTGCCAGCTTGGGCTATCCAACATAGGCTTGAAACAGCACAAATTACCGGGCCCCCGGAGGCGGTATGGAATCGCCTTGATGCCTCTGATCCCTCTTTAATTACATCCACATTTGCAGATGATGAGGGCCCACCTGGCATCTGACTTTCCAGAAAGATTATGGAGAGAATACTAGACAGCTTTTATGTCAGTGTCTTCACCTTGCTGAAGCCTGGTGGAGTCAAAGGCAGGAAGGGAAGGATGGTGAAAAGAGACATTGGGGCAGCAAGAAAGAGGAGGCCAAACATACCTTTTCCAATTGGCTGGCAGGATACCAGGTGTACATGGGAATACTGATGGTAGCCTATCCCAGTAGGGGGTGTCACTTAAATAACCCCTTGGGCAATGTACTTAGGTTCAGGGCGCTTGGAGGATGATGAGGCATTCTGCAAGTGGGCTTCACACGGTGAGAAGGCCCAGTGGGACTTGTTGCATGATAAGATATGGCTGCTAGTGGTGGGACCCAACATAAAAGGGAAATCTGACTCGTCCAAATCAGCCAAGTGGGCCTCTCGGTGGGACCTAACTCTCAGGGTGTGCTTGGAGTTAAATCAATCATGTTGCCAGAGGGCCCACTGTAAATTTGCAACCTCTGCTAAAGGTACCACCCTAGGGTGTCCTGTTCACATGCAGCCAATGCTCAGCTGCCCTTTTGGAGTAGTAGGCTCCCCTCTAATTGTGTCCCTCGCAAAGGGGAGAGGGTCCAACAACAGCATCTCTTCCTCTAGCAGATCAGCCAGAAAATGAACAGCCACCTGATTGCTGGTCCTTGACCATCACCCCTGTCAATTTGCAGGCCCTTCACTCCCTCCTAGATGTGTACATGGGGAGATCCACCACTGCTTATCTTAGAGACGGCTTTATGTTCAGGTTCTCCATCCCTTTCGCCAGTCATCAGATTGCGACAGATGCCAATAACCTCAAATCAGCTAGGGAGAAGCCCCAGGTCTTAGCTGCAAAAATGTGGAAGGAGTGCACTGCAGACCAAATTGCACGCCCCACTGACACCACTCCATTGCCCAACCTTTGCTTGGTTAAATACATATCCTTCAATCATGTTGGTGAGGGCACTGCAGGCCAAATTGCATGCCCCACTGACACCACTCCATTGACCAACCTTTGCTTGGTTAAATACATATCCTTCAATCAGGTTGGTGAGGGCCTGTCTCCATGGAGGGATTATGGCCAGATGTGCACCCCAGGGAATTTTGCTTGTTGGGCTTTAAGTTCCAGGGGTTGTGGTATGTAGACAAAGCCATGTTCATGGTCTGCACGGTAGGATGTCAGCCTTTGAGTCATTTAGCACCTTCCTAGAATGGGCAGTGAAGGCCAGCGCTAACTCCCCATACATCACTCATTAGTTAAATGATTTTCAGTTTGTCAGTCTGGCAGGTAGTACAGCTTGTGCAGAGAATTTGGCAGTGTTCCAGGCCCTGGCTGAGGAACTAGGTGTCCCACTGGCTCGCAATAAGACTGAGGGTCCCACAACACAGTTAATCTGTTTTGGCTATTCAATTGGATTCTGTGGAAGGGGCATCCTGCCTGCCAGAAGACAAGCTGCTAGCACTTCAGGCCCTCATCACCCTGGTGCTGGTGCAAGTGAAAAGTACATTGTGAGAGCTGCAATCACTCATGGGGCATCTTAACCTCACCTACCGGGCAGGTAGACTCTGACTCAGCAGGAGCCACCAAATTTGGCATTTATTACAACATCCATTGGTGTGCCCAGAGGTTGTCAGCCTCCTGGGATGGGGCGGGTATCCAGTGGGATCTCACCTTCTTGAAATTATTTTCAGTGGCAGTTCTTTGGGGGGAGCAGTTTTGGAACAGGAGGGTCAAATTCTAGTACAATAACTAAGTAGTGGAGAGGGTGGTGAATAAGCAACCTTCACAACTGGGGAGGGTTATGCTTCTGGTACACAGGCTTGTCCTTGTGTGTTTGTCTGCTAACATAACATTTTCAGCTCACCATGTGCCAGGTGTTGCTACCAACATCATGGAGGCCTTGTCTTGCCTTCAGGAGGAGAGGTTTCACAACCTGGCACTGGAGGCCAACTGCTACCCAGACCCATTTCTCGAGGAGCACTGAGAACCTGGGAATATCTCTCCTTATTATAATTGAATAGTGGGTGCCAAAGTTCTAAAATGCGCCCCGTTAGTGTATGTGCAGAAAAATTGCCACTCAGAATACGCTGCCTCCGATGACTGGCTCCCTCAGCGAACCTGGCCTGCCATTGGCTGGGTGGCTGGGAGGGGAGGGAGCCAGTCATCGCGGCCAGCGTCGTCTTCACTCACGGGCCGCATTCAGTCCAGCCAACGGAGCCGGTAGGGTCCGCCAGCTTCCCCCCCAACACAGCCCGGGCGACGGAGGCAGCGGCCTCCCTGCCTCCGTCGGCCCGC
>NW_015164694.1:226481-326151 GCF_001447785.1 Gekko japonicus
CACTCCAGCCCGGGTCCGCTCCACTGGTCCACTCCCCCCTCCTTTTTCTCTCTCTCTCCTCCCAACATTCTCTCTCTCACTCACTCTGTTTCCCCCCTCTCTTTCTTTCTCTGCCCTTCTTCCTTCTCAACTATCCTTCGTCCCATTCACTCTCTCTCAATCTCTGTCTTTCTACCCATCTTCCTTCCTTCCTTTCATTCTTCCTCCCTTCCTTCCTAGCTTTCTTCCTTCCTTTTTTTCCAAATTACTAACATTAACCCCACTCTGTCTCCCCCCCTTTTCTCTCTTTCCCCCCTCTCTAACTCTGTCTCTCTCTCTCTACCTCCTCTTCTCCATTCCTCCCTTCCACTCGCCCTTCCTTCCTATCTAGGGCCCGTCGTCTACCGCCACGGCGGGCTTTTCTTACTAGTATATACCATAATACAGGGAGTATTCCACTCAGTTGCCCATTCTACCTTCCGCTTGTATTCTTCAGTGGCAGCCGCCTTCTTGGTTTTCACCATGGGTGTTGGTGGAGGAGGGTCTCTCCTAGAGCCTCAGATCCTTCATGGCCCTCTCCCATCACCTAGGTGCTGGGACTGCATTTAACACTCCTCTTGTGGCTATCCAAGAAGAGAAAGAGGAGGAGAGAAAAAAGGTAATATTCTTCATAAATTTAACCAGCTCATTTCTGAAACTACTGAACTTATGCCGTGTACACACTGGACAAAACTGGGATAGTCGCTAAATTAAAAGTTTGTTAATTGACCGAACCACCCACCAACCAATATTGTGCCGTTACTCTGCTCTGAGCATAATGGTTAAGTGGTTTACTACAAATTTATTGGGATGGTGTAACCCAAATGGTTTATCAGTCAGATTCATGGAACTATTTCAAGCATATGGAAATATGTCTCTGATGTGTAATGGAATAGATAATATGCATAATTATATAACTCAGAATGGAGATATTAAATGTTGAAATTAGCTACATTGATTAAACAATTGAGGGTGAAATGTACAGGAAAACCCATTTAAATCAACAGCTTTAGTTGGTTTTTACACAACAAGTGAGCTAAATAAGGCATCAGTAGTACTGAAGCATCATGCATGCCCAAAAAATAATAATGGAGTTTAGGAACTTCATTATCTTTTTTCCATATTCATTTTTTCCTTATTCTTTTTTAAAAATAGGAGACAGACTACAACTATCCTTCAGTGGTGTTTTGAGTAGTACTAGCACTTCTTATCTGGAGCCTTTGGCCAATAATCTGTTCACACTGAGAAAAAGCTACTGGAAGTCTGTGTATTTCTATTAAATTGTAGCATTTTCTTAGGTTATATTGGTAGAAGTTCCTAGAAGTTACAAGGGAAACTTGGGGTTCTTGTTCTTGTTTTTCCCTTGAAATGCTGGTGTGTGGGCTGGGAAGAAGACCTTTAAAGGTAAAACCTGGAAAATAATTTTAAAGGTCTTATTTCATAGTTGGGCTCTAAAATGTACTGGAATATATGGGGAGGGAAGGACAACCACAATGGAGGTATTTACAGAGAAGACATTATAAGTGTTTCTTCCTTCCTCTACCCACTGACACTCAAAATCCCATTTCCACCCTCCATTATCATAGAAAAAATGGAGTTGGGAGCTTGTCTCACCATAGAAACATCCAGGTTGCTCTCCTGCCAAGGACTGACCATCCTGTGTTCCAGTCTGAAGCAGACTTTGCACAGTTTGGAGGAGTTCTGTTGGATGGACAGGCTCTTTGGGAGTGGCTGTGGCTCTGTAAAAGAGCCTCTGATTTGCATGTAAAAGGTCCAAGGTTCAATCCCCAACATCTCCAGTTAAAAGGACCAGGCAGTAGGTGATGAGAAAGACCTTTAGAAATGGGCGTGAACTGCATTTTTGCAGTTGGATTCATGGTTCATGGATGAACCATGAACTGAACCACAAACTCATATGAACAGGGAGGCTGGTTCATGAACTAACATGGTCTGTATCAGTTCATGAGCCATTTAAAGTTTTAACTCTTGCTTTCTGTTCCACACAGCTTTTTTGCAGTGAGCAGGGAGCAGAAAGCAGGGGTTTCCAAACAGCTGAGCACTGGGGACAGCTGCTCAGCTGACTCCAAACAGGGAGCAGAAAGCAGGATTTAAATCTCTCTGAGCCATTTAAACCAAATAGCTGAACCCATCCTCTGCTGTTTGGAAACCCACTGCTTTCTGCTCCCCACAAAAAACAGAAAGCCATGATTTAAATGGCTCCAAGCAATTTAAGCCAAACAGCTGAGCAGCAGGGAGCTCCCCATCACTCAGCTGTTTTTTGTTCTCTACCACCAACTGCTGCGGTGGCTCAAATGGTTAAGATGCTGAACTGCAGGCTGTGGAAGGTCGGGAGTTCAGCAGTTCGAGACCCGAGTTGCCGCATGACGGAGTGAGCTCCCATCTCTAGTTCCAGCTCCTGCCAACCTAGCAGTTCGAAAGCAAGAAATTGCAAGTAGTTAAATAGGTACCACTTCAGTGGGAAGGTAACAGCATTCCGTGCACCTTGGTGTTTAGTCATGTCAGCCACATGACCACGGAGATGTCTTCGAACATTGCTGGCTCTTTGGCTTTGAAACGGAGATGAGCACCACGACCCTAGAGTCGGATTCGACTGGCTTTCGAGCAAGGGAACCTTTACCTTACCAACTGCATCAAAATTCGTATAAGTTCATGGTGGTTCTTCAGTTTGCAAATATTGCTTCAGGAACCACGAACCAGCCATAATTCATGACGAATTCCAGTTCATCAGTTGGTTCATACTCAGCCCTAAAGATCTTTGCCTGAGACCCTGGAGAGCCACTGCCAGTCTAAGTAGACAATACCTTGGTTTACTGATGGTCTGATTCAGTTGAAGGCCTCTTCATTTGTGATGATGCTACATAAATTCAATAGTAGCAGAAACCCCCCCCCCCCAAGCAGGATCTGAACACAGGTGAGCAAAACACATAGTATTTTTCCTAGTATCTGGGTAGGTTGTCCTTCAGTTTGAAACACTCATGTTATTACAGCATTCATGCATTCCATTTGCAATTTGTGATCAAGTTTGTTTATTTATTTATTTCACAAATATATATATATCCCACCTTTCTGCCCCCGTAATGGCCAACAAGGTGGCTAGCAAATTAAAATATAAATAAAAATCCACAAATTAACAGCTACTAAAACAACAAAAGGATATTATTAAAACAATTAAAACCAGAGTAAAATGCATACAAAAACATAAAAACAACAAATAAAATATTGGGCAGGAAGGAGGAATCACTAACGGAATACCAAATGAAACAAAAAAAATTACCCGCTGGCAGAATTTGGCAACAAAAGGGGACAGACAAGTCTACCTCAGGAGAGAGTTCTAGAGTTTTGGTGCCATGACCGAGAAGGTCCTTTCCTGGGTTGCCACACACCCAATCTCAGAAGGTGGGGACTCATTAAGAAGGGCTTCAGAAGATGGCTGTAGTGTTTGGATAAGTTCCTAAGGGAGCAGATGGTCTTTCAGGTATGCTGGTCCCAAACCACAGAGGGCTTTAAAGGTCAACACCAGCATCTTGAATTGTGTCCAGAAACAGATTGAGAGCCAGTATAGTTGGGCCAACATTGAAGTGATATGTTCCATCTACACTGGGTGCAGCATTCTGGCCAACTGAAGTTTCCAAATACTTCTCAACAGTCCCATGTAGAGCACACTGCAATAATCTACTCTAGTTATGATTCAAGCAATATTTGCCCATCGCTAGTTGTGAGTCGAACCACATCTGAGAGTGGGCTGACCATGACAAAGAAATTAATGCTGTCCTCAGAAAACTGTATGCTGGCCCATATGAGGGGAATTATGCTGATGGCATGCTGAGACATCTCCATGGTTGTCAGGGCAGCCAGGAAGTATTGAGCTGATCATGATAAAGTAGCTTAAGCATGGATGTTGCAGTTCTCCAATGACTACCTCCATCAACTCACTCTCCATACTTGAAGGATCATCTTTCCCCATACGTACCTGTTCAGTCTTTCATGCAGCATAGCAAGATCTTTGGGCTACATTTTTTCTTCTGGTGATTTGGTTTGCAGCTGCCTGGTCTAAGCCTTCTTGAAGTTTTGGTGGCTGCCCTGTCATTGTGGAGCACTGCCTGATCTGGTCAGATACGTTTCCACCCTTCTAGATTTTAGAAAAATCCACAAACAGGGATTGTTAAGAGGGTTATTGAGGCCACTTTTCACACTGAAATCCTAAACAGAGTATTAACCTTTTAAATTCACTGAGCATTTAGAAAGGTATAATTCTGCTTAAGATTGCCAGCCTAGTTTAAACTGTGATGCCTGCTGTGTGTTTATAAGTTATATGTATTATGTTGTGATTTGGTTTTAGCTTTTTTGTAAGCTGCCTTGAATCCCTACTGGGAGCAAGTCAAGATAAAAAGATTTAAAATACATGCATGCATACATACAAAAGGAAAGGTCCTCCTCCTTTGAGTGTGGACCTCATTTTATTGTAGGGGAAAAGCTAAATGATTAATCCTCCTACAAACTTTTTCTTAGTCAAATGAACTATAGTCATATAAGCACGTAACATGGATCTTTGGGAGCTGCCAGTTATGCTGATTCATACAGATGAATGCATTCTCTCTTTTTTAAAAAAGTGTTGAACTGCTAATTAAAATGTTCATTCAGCTCAAAGCTACAGCAGAATTAAAATTTAGCAAATCTAATTGTATGAGTAGTTTAGCAAAAAGAATGACAAATCAAAAATGATTTGGCAAGACAGTTATTACCTTTAAAAATTGAAAGCTTTGATTCTGGGTATGTTTATATGGCAAAATAAAATTTGCAGCTCAGTATGCTGAGTGATAATTAGTTTAATGAATGCCTGAAGCAACTAAATTGAGCCAATTATAAGAATTTCCTTTCCCAATGAAAAGGGTAACAGTTCCTTAATAACTAGTCATATATTGGATTGTGCTAGATTTGTAACAAGGAGGATAGGCATCACAATTTAATAGTGTATTTGAATATTTTTCCTGAAATACATTTTCCCAAGCTCTGTTGAATTGGGAGGGGATGACTTCTTTGTGTACCATGTCATACAAAAAGATGTGTTTGCCTCAGAAGGCTTAAAATTTAAATAACTTTAAACTGGATAATTGCTGTTTTAGTCTTTGAAATATCTGTTTTTAGAATATTGTTAAGGACTGTATTGCTTTTACCATTTGTGAACAGATGGGAGAAATGTTGCTATAGAATGGGATGTGAGTTCAACAGTGTTTATTTCAGACACCTTCCCTAAAATTAAGGTACAAGATAATCATATTTGGGTTTCACTAGTTTATTTAAATACATGACTTACATCATATGTTATTAGCTAATTTATGGGTCAGATATGCTAGGTTAGTTACGGAATAACCAGTCCAAGGAGGAAAACAGAGATACTTGCATACTAGAAGTATAATGCAAAAATACATTTAAAAAGAGTGTAAAAAAAGATTTTGTATTAAGAACATTGGTTCATGAATAGGGGTGTGTATTCCAATCTACCCATGCCGAAAACATACCAGAAAAATACCTTATCAGGACATCTCAAAGGTATCCAGAATTTTTCAGGAAACTAAAAAAAAAAATCCAAAAAAATCCTGGATATGGTTGGGAATTACCGGGAAGATCAGAAAAGCCTCAAAACAGCTGAGCCTGTAGGGAGCAGTCTCCCCGCCAGCTCCGTTTCAGACTCTCTTGTGTAGTCCTGTTTAAAGGGACTACACAAGAGAGCTCAAAGCTGAGCTGGTGAGAAGACTGCTCCCCATTGGCTCAGCTGTTTTCCAGGCCACAGTCCCTCTAAACATGCCAGGTTTAAAGGAAAAAGAGATTGGATTCATACCCTGCCCTTCACTCAGAGTCTCAGAGCAGCTTCCAATCTCCTTCCCTTCCTCTCCTCACAACAGACACCCTGTGAGGTAGGTGGGGCTGAGAGAGCTCTTTCGAGAACTGTCTTGAGAGAACAGCTCTGAGAGAACTCTGACAGACACAGGGTCACCCAGCTGGCTGCATGGGGAGGAGTGAGGAATCAAACCCAGTTTTCTTTTTTTCTTTTTAAGTATTTTTATTTGGTTTTACATTCCAATCTATAATTAACATATATTGTAGAGTCTTATACATTCATTGTCTCAATCCACTCATACACCTTAACCCATCTTTTATAATACACTTTCCCATCTGTGCTAGATCTAGCACCTTTGCAACTAATTCTTCCTTCTTAGGTATTATGTCTAATTTCCAATTTTTAGCCAGTAATAATCGGGCAGCGGTTATAATATACACTAATACATATTTATCCTCTTGTCCGTAACCTTTAGGCACCATATTTAATAAGTATATCTCTGGTTCCAATGCTAGATTTTTACACATCATTTCTTGGATCAATCTTCTAACCATTTTCCAATACTCCTGAACTCTGCTGCATGACCACCACATGTGAAAAAAGGTCCCTTTGTTGGCCTTACATTTCCAACATTGACTAGAGTATCTGGGGTAGCAGTTGGCTATTTTTTCCAGGGACCAATGCCATCTGTGAAACATTTTATAAATGTTCTCCTTGTAGGCTATGGGTCTCATATTCTTAAACGAGTCCCATGTTGTTGACCATCTATCTAATTCTATCTGTTTTCCCATATCTTTCATCCATTTCTTCATTACACCTTTTACTTCCTCATCTTTTTCAAACTCATCAGGCAGAAAGCTATACAGTTTTTGTATTAATTTATCACTTGTGGACAGCCAAATTTTGTCTAATTCGTTATTACTGCCTTCAAAGCCTCTAACCATGTCTTTTTAAAATCTATCTCGCAACATTAACTTTTCCCACCATGATATATATATAATATAGAATCAAAGTCAGTTTTCGAGTTTAGAGTCCACCACTCTTAACCACTACACCAAAGGGACTGCAGAAGAAAGACTGAAAAATAGCTGAGTGGCTTTGTGGCTTTGCCACTTCTTTTTTTTTTTTTCCTTTCTCTTGGTATTTTTTTTCTTCTCATAGAATCACAGAGTTTGAAGGGACCATACAGGACATCTAGTCCAACCTTCAGCTCAATGTAGGATCAGCCTAGAGCATCCCTAATAAGTGTTTGTCCAGCTGCTGCTTAAAGACTGCTAACGAGGGGGACTACCTTCCTAAGCAGCTGATTCCATTGTTGCATAACTCTTACTGTGAAAAAGTTTTTCCTAATATCCAGCCGGTACCTTCCTGCCCTTAATTTAAACCCATTATTATGAGTCTCATCCCCTGCTGCCAACAGGAATAGCTCCCTGCCCTCCTCTAAGTGACAGCCTTTCAAATACAATTCAATTCAATTCAAAACCTTTATTGGCATGGATCAGAATCATAAACAGTCACCCTTCAGTTCATGGAGCCTTTCAAATACTTAAAGAAAGCAATCATGATCCTCCTCAACCTTCTCTTTTCCAGAATTAACATTCCCAAGTCTTTCAGCCTTTCCTCATATTGAACATGAAACAATCCAGGATTTCTGGAAAAAAATCCAAGATCCAAATACTTTACCCGTATTGGGATCCAGGATTTTGGGGGGAATCCCAGTCTTTTTTTTGGGGGGGTCTAATAGCCCTGAACAGAAAAATACAGAGGAAAGAATCGCAGACCCTTGTCACTGAAGGAGAAGAGTCCATTATGCCATTTTGGATGGGGGCTATTGCACATAAAACACCCAAAGGCTGACTGCCTGGACAAAGACACCAAAGTAATGCAAAGGTTTTAGAAAACTGTAACTTCTAACTTAAAGAGCCTGCCTTAGAATAATATCAGCTAGGGTGTTTACAGGGCTGAGGGATAGATGATTACATGTTTACATAGCTTCTTTGTATTCCTTCCTCAGTGCAGGTAATATGTGTGTGAACTTCTTACTTTGAATAAATTATTTACTATTATAAATGCTGATGGTTGTTCTCGGTACCATGTAGACATCCACCATTCAAGCACACTATTTAAAATGGATGCTAGGAGAAGTGAGGGGGTCCGTTGCTAAACTGCTGTTTCCCCAGGAGTGTGCAAGTGTGGCAAGCCATCCTCGTGGTAACTAGACCTTGGATGGCAGCCAGCTGGGTGACCTTGGGTCAGTCACAGGTCTCTTAGAGAGCTCTCTCAGCCCCACCTAACTCACAGGGTGTCTGTTGTGGGGAGAGGAAGGGAAGGTGATTGTAAGCCGCTCTGAGACTCTGAGTGAAGGGTGGAGTATAAATCCAATTCCTCCTGCTCCTGCTCTTCCTGCTGCTGCTCCTCCTCCTCCTCCTTGCATCTAAAACTACTACTACTACTTCTCCTCCTCCTCCTCTAGATGGAGCCTTAGAATGGCACCATGGTAGGGAAGCTGAGAGTACTGGTTCTCCTGGTGAGTATTCCTAAAACAATCTGTTTGTGACAACATACCAAAGAAAGAGTGAGAGAACAGCCCCTCTGAGAGTTGTCTGAGACAGGTTAGTGTCAGTGGGTGGAGAACTGGAATCATTCCTGAGTGCTTAGACACCTCAAAGGGCTGAACAAAGTGATGCACATGGGCTATTCCACCACAATATGTTCTGATGCTGTTATGATGCTAAGGTGATAATGTTTGTGTTAAGGAAGATTAATAACTCATAATGAAAACAAATTCCAGTAATACTCCCTGGAATGTTTCTTTTACAAAGGCTCAGTCTATCATTCTACAAAGTTAAAAGTACAAAGTCATGAGAACAAGAATATTAACTACAGAATCAATGCTTTTTCCTGCTGCAACACATTAAGCAGCAGTGGGAGACCATTATTCTGTGACAACATTCTATCCTGTTGACAAGTATACAGCATTTCCACTCTGTGCCTAAAAGTGCCAGCTATTTCAGTCTCCACATGCTCCCTATACAAGAGAGAGAGTGATATGTGCATTGCTGCATTTTATTCCATGATCCCAGGCAGGATGACAAGATGTGACATATAGCGCAGCATGAGTCTCAAGGCAAGAGAAAAATGGGAAATACCAATGTTAATTGGTAGCAGGTTCAGTTGCCATTATGAAGAGAATCCTGACCTAAGGACAATGGAGTGAAAACTGAAATGAGACTCCGTGTTATAGTTCATTTGTTGAAGATCACTGTTCCTTGTGAAAGATAAGAAGCTGGTGATGACTCCCATCAACACTACAGTTTTTCTCAGAAAAGACAGATATAAAACAACTTCAGTACATCTCAGGCTCCTCACAAGAGGTAAGAAATGTGTTAAACTGAATGCTGAGTTGCTATAACAAATTTATATTGTGTAAACCATGAACAGGGCTCACTGAGCTCACTTTGCGGGGAGGGTGGGGTAAAAATACCAATAAATAAAAAATAAATAAATAAGTCTGGTTGTGCAGCTGCTGGTACACATTTCTATTATTTTCATTTTTAAAGGAGTGAGTGTTGGAGACTATCAGTGGTTCTGGTTCCAAAATCACAGTCTGGTTCCAAAATCACAGTCAAAAGCAGGCCTTGTGATCATATGCTTCCTCCTCTCCCTCCTTGTTTTCTGTGATCGAGTTCCCTCCATTGCTTTTCCAGTTCACTATAATGATAATGGACTATCTGAATTACCACAATATTTGAATTACTACCAACCATAAATTGCCTCAATACCAGAACTGGATTATCTATTTCAAACCATGGTTTCCAGTTCTGGTTTAGAAACAACATGTGTTTTCCACTTAGCCTGTGGTCACACTGTCATTTTGATCAGGTTTCACTGCTGTTCCCTCTTGCATTTAAAATTGCTGATCAGACGGCCACACCAGTCTCCTGCACCAAAGTGGGCTCACTCGCGCAATCCTCCCGGTTCCTTAGCGTGTTTTCCTACACCTGGAAAATCAAGTACTTTCCAGATACTGGCGCTTTGAATCTGTGATTTCACTGATCTAGACAGCCATCTCTCGCAATGATCACAATTAGGTCATCTGAACATCCTTCTCACAATGTTTATTTAACAAGCTTCAATCGTCGTGCACATGAGCAATCCTGTGCTAAATAAATTCAATGTATAAATGTTCAAACACACATATAGATTCCAGCGCTCAGTTGTACATCGCTGGTTAATTGTGTTTGCTGTTCGGGGGGGGGGGGACCTGCAAGAACGACATGTCCAAGTAGGAGCAGTGATTTGGCCATGTGTATATGCACATGTGCAAAGCCATTTTTTTAAAAAACAACGACAACAACAAGCTGCGCTGCCCAAGCGGCAGCGCAGCTATCTGAACAGTGCCCGGAGCCTTGTTGCATGATGCAAGCAGTTCAGAGAAGGATGTGTGGTCATCCCAACCCGAAACAATATTCCTGATCAAATATACAGTGGGAACAAATCGCGGTAAGCTTGCCGTGTGACCACACCCAGTCTGATCCAGTTGTCTAAGGAAACTAGGGATGGACACGGTCTCATGAACTAAAGTTCATGATGAATTTTGGCCATTTTGTGGTTTGCACATGAACTTCATGAACTTTTATCACTGTTCATTGCAGTTTGTGGCAGTTCATGAATGAATACAGACTGGCACTGATCAATGAAACTGTTTACAATACTCCAAGGCAACGAAGAGTGGAATTCTCCAGCCTTGTAAACACCAATGGGAGCCCTCCAAAACTTAGCAGGCACTGCTGGCTGCCAATCACAGAGTTCCCATTCTGCTTTATGGGCTTAGAATGCTATATATTCCATCAGCTCCCCTCCCACCCATTCCTGTGCTGGCTGGTGAGAGAGAGGAATGGAGCTTATTAAAAGAAGAACAGATTGATTGCTTTCTGCTTATGACCTGCTTTCTGCTGCTGGAGTTTGGGTAGGTGGACTCAGAGCTCTGAGCCACTAAGTCTCTCTGCTCATGGTGAGCACTGGGGCTTATTTATTTATTTGTTTGTTTATTCAATTTATACCCCACCTTCCCCGCAAGCAGGCTCAGGGCAGCTTACATAGTTGGTCTATGAATGACTATTTAATTCACATACAATCAATTTAAAATTTAAAATACAGTAAAAACATAGACGCATAAAGTGCTAGTGCTGATACATTGGGTACATAAGATTGCATGCTGGAAATACCTTACAGCCAAACAGTTTGCCACTCAGTGGTCTTCCTGAGCACAGTGGTGGAGTCCAGATGTTCGAACTGCGGGCCGGCTCATTGGTAATAGTGGGAGTGGCTCCTAGTTGAAAGCCTGGTGGAAGGGCTCCGTCTTGCAGGCCCTGCAGAACTGCACAAGATCCTGCAGGGCCCTGATCTCCTCTGTACGGAGCTTAGCTACTGGGTGCCTCAGCAGTGAGGACCCAAGTTTAATACCCACCCACCCCTCCTGATTGTGATCTGCTCTTTGTTGCTGGCATTTGGGAATGTAACTCGCTTTACGTAGGGCTACCCTGGAAACTGACCCAGAAGCTCAAACTGGTACAAAATGTGGCAGTGTGGGTCCTTACAGGGACCCCACGGAGAGCACATATCCATCCAGTGCTGCATGAGCTACACTGTTTGCCAGTGGAGCACCAGATCAGATTCAAGGTTTTGGTGCTTACCTTTAAAGCCCTTAACAGTCAGGGACCTACATATCTTTGGGACTGCCTCTCCCAATATGTCCCCCAAAGGGCATTGAGATCAGCAGACAAGAATCTCCTGGTGATTCCCAGCCCCAAAGATATCTGGCTGGCCTCAACCAGGGCCAGGGCTTTCTCAGCCTTGGCCCCAGCCTGGTGGAACTCTCTGCTGAACGACATCCATACCCTGTCTGATCTATTAAAGTTTGCAAGGCAGAGATGTTCTGCCACGCCTTCAGTTGAGGCCAGCGATAGTTCCCTTATATCTGCCCGGCACCCTCCCCTCCCCCCAGGAAACTCTGAATGCTAGATATGCCATCTTGTTTAAAGTGTTGAAATACCCATGTTGAATGTTTTTATATTGAATTCTTTAGTTTTAATAGATTTTTAATTGTATTGGATTTTATGCTGTTGTAAACTGCAGTGAGCCCCACAAAAGTGGGGAAGGGCGGTTAAGAAATTGAATTAAATAAATCAATAAATAATAAATATGTGGACTTGGGGTTCTGAGCCACCAAGTCTCTCTGCTCATGCCAAGCACAGCAGCTTAGCTGGTGGGTGCCTCAAATGAGGCACCACATTTATATATCCTCCCAGAGCTTGAGTGTTGGGGGTGGTCTCAGGCCTCTCAGCCATCCAGGCTCTCTGCTCATGATGAGCACTGGGGCCTTGGACGAGGGCCCATATTTATACTCCCCCCTCCTGATTGTGAAGACCATGAGGGTTAAAGTGGCACCTGGTATTTCTGGCCACTGTGTGACAGAGTGTTAGACTGGATGGGCCAACATTGGCTTCTCTTATGTTCTTATGTTCTTAAAGTGGGTGGAAGGGGTACTCATTGTGGAGTGAAAAAGCCCTCCCTGGGTACCAGAGGCCTCTGTCCCTGGGCACTAAACCCAGCCTGCCACCACCACCACCCCAAAGCCCTGCTCCATGCATAGCGCTCTCCCAGGAGGCAAAAGAGTTTTTAGCAGTGCCCAGATTTTATTATTTATTTATTTATTATATTTATACCCCACCCTCCCAGCCATGGCCAGCTCAGGGCAGCTAACAACAAGATAAAACAGAGATAACAGTAAATAATAAAAGTCATAAAACCAAGTAACAATTTATGACTAACAATTAGGACATTAAAAGGTGCTAACATCCAGTTAAAGCATTATACAGAAATTAGTTTAGTATTCCATTTAGGATGGCACTTAACTTCTGTGCCTTCCTGGTGGATGGTCCAGATCTATATTGCACAGATGACTCAGGCTGCCTCAAGATTTCAAGGGGCAAGGCATTCTCTCCAGGGTGGATCGTAGTTGAACACCTGGTGGAACAGCTCCATCTTGCAGGCCCTGTGGAACTGCATAAGGTCCCGCAGGGCCCTGATCTCCTCCGGGAGCTCGTTCCACCAGAGAGGAGCCACCACCAAAAAAGCCCTAGCCCTGGTTGAAGCTAGCCTGGCATCCTTAGGTCTGGGGAGGGTGAGTCGATGTTGAGACCCTGATCGCAGTGCTCTCTGGGGGACGTGGGGAAAGGCAGTCCCTCAGGTATGTAGGTCCCTAGCCATAAAGGGCTTTAAAGGTAAGAACCAGCACCTTAAAGCAAATTCGGTATGCTATTGGTAGCCAGTGCAATGCCTTCAGCACAGGCTGAATGTGTTCCCATAATGGGAGGCCCATCAACAGCCTGGCTGCCACATTTTGCACCAACTGTAGCTTCTGAATCTGCGATATGGGCAGCCCCATGTAGAGAGCATTACTGTAGTCCAACCTCGAGGTGACCATTGCATGGATCACTGTTGCCAAGTTGCTGCATTCAAGGAAGGGGACCAACTGCCTAATCAGCCCAAGATGATAGAAGGCTGACCTGGCAGTGGCTGCTACCTGGACCTCCCTTGTTAAGGAGGGATCCAGGGGCACTCCCAAACTCCTAACCTCTGCTGCTGGCATTAATGGCACCCCATCGAAAGTTGGGAGTGGGAACCCTACCCCTGATCCCCATTGACTCAGGCACAGGACCTCCGTCTTCGATGGATTCAATTTCAGTCGGCTCAGCTTGAGCCAGCCAGCCATCTCTTGTAACATCTTGTTATGCCAGCAGTTGCTAAGACTCTTTGAACGGGACTCTGACAACAGAGGTTCAGAGAATGGGGAGGAGCATTCTCCCCATCCACATACCAAGTCCCTGCTGATCCTTCTGCCATAGGTATACCCCCTCTGGTGCCTCACAGCTCAGCACTAGAAAGCAGCTGTGCCTAGTCCCACCTGCTCCAAGCAAGGAGCCCATTTCCAGGCCACCCTGCAGAAACATTTCCACATCCTCCCCAGTGACCCCTGTGTGGCAGAGTGCCAGGTGTGCCATGCCCATGACTGCAGGGGCACAACCCACCAACACCTGTCTTACTCAGTCCTTTGCAGGCACCCCAGTCCTTTGCAGGCAAAGGGTGCACCCCAGTTTGTTGCTGCCAGAGGAAGGAGTGGTGGGCTGTGGGAGAAGGAAGAGGCCCACTACCTCTCAATTTAGACAAGTGGGAGGAGCAAGAGGCTCATCCAAGAAAGGCTCCCTCCACTCTGGGTACCATGGTTGGGACCCCAAGGTCATGCCCCCCGAGACGCCAACAGTGTCATCCAAAAGGGCATGGGGGAGTGCTCAGGAAGCACTCACTCACCTCATCAGCGAGATGATTGTGGTGTATAGTCAACTATTCTCCCTTGTGGAGCATGTAGCCTTTTGCCAGTTGCTGCAGCACCTGACTCCCTGGTACTCTGTTGCCTCATAGAGGACCCATGAGATGACTAGTCTTGTTTGCTCTGCAGTGGCACTGGTCAAGGGCAAGCTCCCAGAGTGAAAGGATGAACTGTCCACTTCACCATAGACCTCTGGAGCAGCCAGCAGCACAGCTACCTCTCCTGCATCACCAACTGGTAGCAACTGGAAGACCTCATTTTCCGGACTGTTGGTCCCAGGCCCTAGGAAGGGACAGTTCTGTCACCAGGCTACAAAGTGGTTCTGTTCCATGTGCAGGGGATGGATGCAGACTATACAGTGGCAGATATCACTGCCACAATATAGACTAGCCTGAGGGAATGGGTGGGCAGCAACATCATCTGTAGCTACATGGTCATGGGTGCCAGTACCAACATGCTGGCAGTGGTGAAGGCTTGTGGTCAAGGATGCTCTGGGGATGGGGGGGGCACTGTGAGGGCCACCTGAGACACTACCACCCTTGAGCTGCAGTCCCTGCTTAAGACCTACCAGCGCCTGGCCACCTACTTCTTGCTCAGCATCAAGTCTGCACATCTGCTGCGTGAGAGGTGGGGAAGAGGGATGAGCCTGAACATCAGCTCATCCAGGACCTACCCACCCACTAGAACTCCACCTATGCCATGATTGCATATTTGGTGGAGCAGAAGAGCATGGTGAGGACATAATTTCCTCCGTGACCATCCTGCATGGGTAAGAGGAGCTCAGCAGCAGCTCGAATGACTGGCTGACCCTCTCCCAATTGATGCTTCTCTAGAAGCCCTTCCAGGACACCATTGACGTGCTCTGCACCCATATGGCCAGCCTGGAGCTAGTCATCCCCCTTATTCAAGGGCTGGACTGGGGCTGCCTTGGCACTGCAGCTGGGCCTTAGGGGGACAGCTGTAGTACCACAGGTCTGGGTCTTGGCAGAGAAGCTGTAGTTGGGCTTTGCCACCAGGTTGCACCCTCTCTGCAAAGAATGGGAGTGCAAGCTGGCCTGTATCTGCAACCCACAGATTAAAGGCAGCATTGATCTAAGTAATTTAGAGCTCATGGACTGGAAGTGTAACCTCTGAAAAGAACTGCAGAGGCTTCAGGCCAGCAGACATGGCTGGAGGGAACAGCAGCTGGAAGAAGCTGGGGAGGGGGAGGGGAGCCACAGACCAGAACCTCTGCCTCCAAGAGCCCAACCAGGTTTTTAGTAGAGAAGTGGGAGGTCAGCAATAGTGCTGCGCAGGGTAGGCAAGACATGGTGGAGGATTTGACAGAGGTGATGGTGCAGGAGTACCTCACCAAGACCCCTGAGCCTGCCTCCACCAATCCCCTGGAATACTGGTCACACAAGGCCATCTTCTGGGCTGACCTCTCTTGTGTGGCCATGAATGTTCTCTCCTGCCCTCCCATCAGCATCCAGAGCGAGCAGATATTCTCCCACCTGGGAGAACTTCTCAGCCCCCACTGCTCCCACCTGAACCCAACCAGGGTGGATGAGTTGTCCTTCCAGAAGGTCTACCTCCCCCTTCTGGGCCACCCTGCTCTGGAACTGGTGGAGTAATATCAAAGCCTCCCAGCGTAGTCCCCCTTGTGGTGTCTGGCTGGGTGCCTGCCAAGCTGCCATGGGGTTATTTTGGGGAGCCCCTGTTGAAAGTCTGGGGATCTCTGTCTTTCCATCTGTTCTCCAAATACTGGCTGTGTATTTCAACCGAGGGGGGAGGCTGTGAGCATTCTGGGCAGGCTTTGGGTTTTGGGTTTCCAGTGGACTCAAGGGCCACCATTTCCAGGTCACCCTCCAAGAGGTCATTCTCCTGGGCCACATAACAATGCTATCCAAAAGGGCTAGGGGGAGGACCTCTTGGAGGAGATGATTGCTGTGCATGACTAACTCTTCTCAGGTTTTTTGAGCCACCATATCTAAATGCGTCATTGTACCCTTTCAGGTTTGGGTCTCAGCTGCTCCCACTGATTCGAGCCATCATGTTTACTTACGTCATTGCACCCTTTAGGGTTTAGGTCTCAGGTGGTCTCAAGACTCTGAAAGCATGCTCCGTTCATGGGGCCACCATTTGGAAACATTTCCTCACTCTGTCTGTCTGTCCTTCGGAACCTGCCCTTGGAGACTTTGGGGGGTGCAGACAGTTCAACATGTGTGTTTCCATTCCTTTGCAGAGTAGAAGAATATACCCAGGATGATGATGTGGTATGTTCTGGATCCATTTGTTTCAGCCCTTGGAGGGGGGGATTGTGAGAGTTGTGGGCATACTTCCCTCCCTTGTGGTATCCGGCTGGGGTGTCTGCCAAGCTGCCATGGGGTTATTTGGCGAGCACCCATCAAAATTCTGGGGATGTCTGGTCTGCCTTTCTGTCCTTTGAAACCTGCCTTTGGAAACTTGGGGGGGGGGGCTTCGAGTGTAGGGGAGGAATCCTTGCCTTGCTTCCAGTGTCTCTCTGGAGAGGTCTGCCAAGATGAAGTTTCCCTGTGAGTTTGTTGCTGCCTTGTTCCTGAGCCAGTCCATAGACTCCTGTCTGTAACTGCAGCTGTCTTTTCCAGAGAGAGCACTGGGGTAGGAGACCTTTTTGGGGGGTTTGTAACAGGGACTCCAGAAATGTAATCTGCCACAACTTGGAGAGATGTAGAGGAGCAAGTGGCAGGGTCAGGTTCCCTGTGTGTTTGGTGTGTGTAGTTTGCAGGGGGTCCATGCTATAGACTTTTGAAGCTGTGCCTGAAATTTCCCTCAGAAGCACTTTCCTGGGTTGACCTTAGCTCTATTGCGTTTGCAGTGCCACAGTGGCACTGGTTCTGTTGGGCACATTGCACTGGTTTTGTTGGGCTTGCAAAAATGCCCCCCAACAGACCTTCAGTTTCTACTGTAGAGATTCTCGGGGACTTTGATTCTGTTCTGCGGGGATTCTATTGCCCTTGCTTTTTTGCTGGTTTTTTTCCCTCCATTGGAAACAATCTACACATAACTTGTAGGGAATGTATAGGAGAATTCTGCAGAGATCTGCTGCCAGTGTGGTGTCTCTAGCTTGCACAGGATCTGTTCTATACACTACTGAACCTTCTGAACCTGCACCTGTCATTTTCTCTGAAAGCACTTTCCTGGGGGCACCTACTTTGAGGGGCTGTAACTGAGATCCCATAAATCCAATCCTCACCAAACTTGGAGGCAGGTAGAGGAGAGTCGGCCGGAGATCTCCTCTGAGTTTAGTGACTCTAGCATGCTGGAGGGCCATTCTGCCACATCATGAACTTCATGAACAGATTCAGCTTGTATGAAGCCTTTTTAGTTCATGACAGTCTGTGGTTTGATTCATGAGTCTGTCACAAACCAAACTGCATTTTCTATTTTTCTGCCCATCCCTAAAGGAAACTATCTTTTAGGCAAAAAATAATGGCTTGCCTAAGGCCCACGCAGTGGGTATATAATTGAAATAATATTTGAAGACTCATGCTCTGAATCACTATTCTTATATTAGCTCTGTGAAATTCATTTATCCAAATGGAGAAACTGGCGTCAAATATGTTTGCCACAAAATTCTTGTATTCTTTCCTGAATATTATGGTTTTCAGATGCAATGTTTGTTTTCAGATGCAGTGTTATTTTCTTTCTGTAGGTCAACCTATAGCTTTTGGAAAGTTTTACACAGTTCTATCAATGGTGGGAAAGAAACAGTACATGGCTTATATTTGTTCATAATCATAGGTCTAAGACATAATTAATGTGTACATGTATATAACTTGATGTTGCCAAGTCATTGCGGTCAAGGATGGGAACCAACTGCCTAATCAGCCGAAGATGTTAGAACGCTGACTTGGCAGTGGCTGCTACCTGGGCCTCCATTGTTAAGGAGGCATCCAAGAGCACTCCCAAGCTCCTAACTTCTGGCACTGGCACCAGAGGGACCCCATCAAAGGTCGGGAGTGGGATCCCTACCACTGAACCACCTTGGCTCAGGCACAGGACCTCCATCTTCATTGGATTCAGTTTCAGTCGGCTCAGTCTAAGCCAACCAGCCACAGCTTGTATAATGCCCAGTCCAGATTTTATGGTCTGGAATCGGACCAGCTGCCCAACATCAGATATAGCTGGGTGTCATCAGCATACTGGTAATAAGACCAACAGTCGTGTTAGTCTGACCCGCAATCAACAGTCATTAGACTACTAAAGATTACTGTACATGTATTGTGCTCTGAGGCATTACAATATAATGAACAACTGAATAGAATTTATAAATCAAGGTGCATTGTGCTCTGAGGCATTACAATATAATGAACAACTGAATAGAATTTATAAATCAAGGTGCAACGTCGTCTCCGGATTATTTACAAACATTTCATAAATATATCTTCATCAGGAGATATTCTGTGGTACAAAAAATGCAATTATATGAATATGTATAGCATAAAGCACAAGAAACTAGAGAGAATACAAAAGTCTTATTGCTTACTTGTATAGAGGTGCCAAAAACTCTCCTTTTCATAAAGGTTAGACTAATGAGTCTTAAGCATCTGCAACATAATAATTAACTTTGTTATGGATACACATATAGTATTTCAAAATATTTTAAAAAGCAACTAATCAGCTTAGTGATAACTCACGCCACGAGGACGCTGATCTCAGATAACAACACAGTGTTTTTTTCTTGGATCCTAGGCGTCTCTCTCTGGTGCATGTTACCAAAGGGCAATTAAAGGGACTTTGCAAATTGCTAACAGGTGTCCAGACTTTTTTATATCAGCATACTGGTGACATCTCAGCCCATGCCTCCATGCAATCTGGGCAAGGGGGCACATATAGATGTTAAATAGCATCAGGGAGAGCACTGCCCCGTGAGGCACACCACAATCCAGTGGGTGCCTTATGGACTGCTGTTCCTCTAGTGCCACCCTTTGTCCCCAGCCTTGGAGAAAGGAAGCGAGCCATTGCAAGGCAAGCCCCTGAATTCCTATGTCAGCGAGGCGGTGGATCAGTAACTGATGGTTGACCATGTTGAATGCCAACGGCAGGTCCAATAGCAACAGTTCTGCCAATCCACCCCAATCCATATTCCTCCTAAGGTCTTCTGTGAGGGCGACTAGTGGCATCTCCATCCCATGACCAGGGTGAAAACCGGACTGGAAGGGGTCTAAAATGGAAGTGTCATACAAAAAGCTCTGTAGCTGGATCGCCACCACCCTCTCTATTATTTTGCTCAAATAGGGTAAATTGGAGACCAGTTGATAGTTGGCCAATTCAGCCGAATCCAAACATGGTTTCTTCAGAAGTTCATAGTGAACAATTTTTTTTAGTGCTGTATTATGGCTCAAAAGAAAAAAGGAGACAGGGTATTGTAGTGGTTAAGTATGGTGGACTCCAATCAGGAGAACTGGGTTTGTTTCCCCACTTCTCCACGTGAAGCCTGCTGAGTGACCTTGGGCCAGTCACAGTTCTCTCAGAACTTTCTAAACCCCACCTACCTCACAATATTCCTGTTGTGGGGAAAGGAAGGGAAGGAGATTGTAAGCCACTTTGAGAGTCCTTATGCTAGGAAAAAAGCAGCTCTTCTTCTTCATCATCATCATCCATCAAAGTCTGCTGATCTGCCTGCTGAATAGGACTGGCCCTGCTCTTGGCAGCAAAAAGGGGGCCCAGTATGGCAGTGGGTCAGCTTTGACTGTATTGCCAGCAGTGCAAGGGCATGGCACTGTACTATTGATGCTACATCTATGCCTAGTGTTGCTTCTATGATGTCAACAAATGTGGCTAGCAATGACTAACATAAAGGTACAAGCCTTCAAACAAAAGGGACAGCTGTTATGGTTGCAAATTTTCTACTGAAGCCAAGCTCTTTCCATATGGAACATGAGTACACCTAAGGCAGAAGCTCTCTCCAGACCCAGCTCCATGAAGCCAACCCAATAAAGTCTCTCTTCTATGTTTCCTGGCTCGAGAGAAAGATGGCAGAGATGGAGTAGAGTAGGGATGGGCATGAACTGGCTGACGAACTAAAGTTCATTATAAATTTTTGTTGATTTGTAGTTTGCCAACCGATGTTCATGAACTGAAGAACAGCCATGAACTTTCACAAATTTTGATGCACTTCATGAAGAGCAGAAAGCAGGGGGTTTCTGCTTTCTGCTCTTTATGAAAAACAGCTGAGCAGTGGGGAGTTCCCCGCTGCTCAGCAGTTCGGTTTAAATGGCTGGGAGCCATTTAAACCACTGCATTCTGTCCTCTGTGAAAAGCCATGGGGAGCAGAATGTAGGGGTTTAAATAGCTCTGAGCCTGGGGTTGGCTGCCCAAGAAATTGGTTTAAACAGCTGAGCCATGGGTACAGTTTGCGTCACATGGCTCAACTGTTTAAAAGGGCTTTCTTGGGCAGCACTCCACGCGGAGCAGGCTGCTCTTGTGGCTCAGCTGTTTAAATAGGGTTTCTTTGGCAGCCAGTCCCTGGGGCTAGCTGCAGGCTGTCCCTGTGGCTCAGCTGTTTCTGATCTAAACAGCTGAGCCACAGCTCCTGCAGCTAATATGTCCCACAGCTAGTATGTCCCGCAACTAGTATAATCACTGCTTGTACATCCAAGTGGCCACATAGTCATTCTGGATTGGGAGCCCCTGGGGGAGTTGGTTTTGAGTGACAAATCCTCCACCCCAAAACCCCTTTCTCCTGTTTCTGCATCAGAATTGCTGACTCTGAGAGCATCCCATGATTGATTCAACAGCAAATGTACTGAAGTCACTGGGACTATTCTCATGTAAATCTGCACTTTAATCCCCCATGTATTTCAAGGAAGAGGGGTGAAGGGAAGAAAGCTGAGAGAGGCTGGAGTACTTGAGAGAGGGATTGTGGAGCTGTCAAATGGAGCTGGAGCTCCTTATACATGCTTATGTGTGTGGGTGAAAGGCAAAAAAAAAAAAAGGATGCCGCAAGAAAAAGTCAGTTCAGGGTGGTATGTCTGATCAAAGCTTCCCACTACAAAATAAAAGGGTGCAATTAGAGGTGTGGCCAGATTGCGCCAAGCCTGTAATGTGACCACACCCCTAGATTCAAGTGCAGTAGCACCTCAGAGACTAACCAAATGTTCAGGGTACAAGCTTTTGAGAGTTGAGACTCCCTTCTCCAGATGCAAGTTGAAATGGAGATCACTTGAGTCCTTATATTCCAGTCAGAAGATGGGAGGGGTTAAGGAAGAACTCCAGATGCAGACGTACAATGTACATTGTAATTACAAGTAATTCTAACTCATATTTGATGAAGGGAGCTTTGGCTCTCGAAAGCTTATAATTCCAGATCACATGAACCTGGACTGCAAGTTTTAACCAATTCCTCTGGGATACAATTCTCTATAACTTCTACAGAAAATATTTCTTGATCATCAGCATGATTTTTTCATACTAGTAATATGCACATACACACACCATTGCTTTTATTCTCTGTCCCTATAGCTCCTCTGTGACCCACTTGCACAATTTGTAAATCAATTCATAATTTCCAGATCACTGCTCTGCTCTGAATTTCACCCTTCCCCACACACCTTAAATTTCTCTACACTAAAGTGTATAAACCACTTAACTCCTGGTATACTTCTGAGTCCTCTAACTCATTAGGAATTTGAAAGCTGCCTAATGCTCAGCATTAGTGGAACTCACTGGGCCATTTTTGGAGTTATGTTGGTGGTTTAGAACAGTGTTCTTTAAATCAGATAATGACAACTGGAAAAGGCTCAGAGGAGTATTATAGATTATAGATGGGTTTCATGTGTGACACATAACAAGCTGATGAATTTAGGATTTGGTAAAGGAATAGAGGGCTGAAGAAGGGGATGACAGTGTTGCTTTATATATCAATTTTAATTTACAAAGTGCCTAACTATTCTTGCAACAATCCTATAAGGTAGCATGAATCATCAAGATCTTCTGGGTACCTTAAACTAACAAGATTTTTTTCCAACTTAAGCATTCATAGACTATGGAGTGCACTTGAATTAAAAATTAATGGGGTCAGTAAGGGCAAAACAAAATACCCTAGAAGGCCTGATTGTGGTGCTGGCCACCAGATTGCCTAGTAGCAATGTGACTCCTATTCCTCCTTACTCTGAAACCTTTCTGTTCATCCAGTCTTGAGCATTCAGTCAAACAAGTTGACTCCCCATCCTTTCAAATGACTAACATCAGGTGTACCAGTTCAGTTACCTTTTCTAATAAACCCCACTGGTGTAACTTTGCTGAACTCTCCTTCATATCTCAACCAACATCTGCCTACAGAATGCCCAGGATGTTTCTCTGAAGATACTGCCAAGATATTCTTCATAGGCGCAGTTTGCCTTTGTGAACCCCTGCTTGACATGCTTCTCCTCCAGCCCAACCTTGAGTAGGATAAAGAATAATAAATAGATGCTTCTTCTTATATATCATTAAATGTTGGTTTTGAGTGATCACAAAGCATTCCAAAAGCTTTGTTTGAGTGCAGATTTGGAACTGGATGCCTCCCTGTAGGCTACATCTTCCTTTGCCAATAAAGCCAACAAAGCAACGGGAAATTAAGGGATGTAATTAAGATTAAGTAGTTCTTTTGGTTGCAGAACTGCTTGGATAAGACTAAAGTATGAAAAATGAGCCTTTGTTTTTAATGGACAGGATACAACATACCCGTGCTAAATATCCATCCACAGCCATATGGACATGAATATTCAAAAGGGTTTCCCCCCCCCTCCATATATATGAAGATATGGTAAGACTGCACTTTCTGTGTTGTGTTTATTTCTGTAAATGCATCAGAACTTGGGCTCTCAGTTATAAACACAGAGAATTTTCCTGCAACAATTGACTCTGTAGGGCAGAAGTGATATTTCCCTTCTCAGGTGCTAAAGATTACTTGGTACACAATACCCACTGGGAGGACTGGAACTGACTTGCTGTGTGGTTTCCAGTGTGAGCTGAGGACTGCAGTAATTGTGACCAGAATTGTCTCCTGCAATCCAGGAAGCACAGGTGGGGTTAAGAAGACAGCTAAAAGATGGGCAAACCTTTTTCCTGTCCTTCACCCCGGCTGTTATTTGCGGTTCTTTATTGGTAAATAATAAGCAGTAGATATCACGACTGAACCTTCATCACACCACAGAAAAGGCATAGGAGGAGAAAAAGAGGCATGCGTATGTATGGGCTTCATGTGAATGTGGCTCCTTAGCAGCCCAACCTCTTGTCCAGCTTCTTGCAGTTCCTCACTGCCCTCTACGTGCTGTGCAGGATGTACCACTTTGGGGTCAGGAAGCATTTTTTCTCCAGGCCGATTTGGCTGGAGATCCTGGAGGTTTTTTGTTATCTTCTGGGCATGAAACAGTGGTCACTGGGGGTGTGAGGGGGAGATATTTGTGAATTTCCTGCATTGTGCAGGGAGTTGGACTAGATGACCCTGGAGGTCCCTTCCAACTCTATGATTCTACCAAACTGAGGCCATCACCAATCCCTTCTCTACTATCTATCATCTTTAAGTATCTTCTCAACCCACTGCTTCCTCAAAGTCTGGCTCTGTCCAGCCTGGCAGAGGAGGAGGCAACAGAGAGAGCCCCTGATATCAGGTAGATGACCTCAAGGGGAGTCTTGTGATTTCTCTACTCAAAATAAGAGAAGACTGTTATAACCCCCTTCCCTGCACCCCATGTGTAATCTGTTTTATGGATTGACTTGGTTTCTGTAATGAAGTTCTCAATTTTCCTACAGAATGTCATTAATCCATTAAATCTTTCCTCTTATTGCAACAGAGGCTCTTAAAGTGACTGAAGGTGTTATAATGCTCAGCACTGAGCAGTTTTGAGCAAACAGCTATTTAGCACCTAGTCAATGGTAAAAGAACCATTTCTGTCTTCTATGTTATATGTAAACTAGGGTGCTTTCACAGTTTGTACCATGCTAAGTCCCTTGTATAGGAGCTGCGGTGGCTCAAGTGGTTAAGACGCTGAACTGCAGGCTGTGGAAGGTCAGTAGTTCAGCGGTTCAAGACCCGGGTGCCGCAAGACAGGGTGAGCTCCTGTCTCTAGTTCCAGCTCCTGCCAACCTAGCAGTTCGAAAGCAAGAAATTGCAAGTAGATAAATAGGGACCACTTTGGTGGGAAGGTAACAGCGTTCCGTGCGCCTTGGAGTTTAGTCATGCCGGCCACATGACCACGGAAATGTCTTCGGACAGCGCTGGCTCTTCGGCTTTGAAACGGAGATGAGCACCGCAACCCTAGAGTCGGATTCGACTGGCTTTCGAGCAAGGGAACCTTTACCTTTACCTTTAAATCCCTTGTGCTGCATTGTACTGAGGTTGAAAACTAGGCTATTTTGAATGTCATTTACCTACGTTGATATTTCTGCCTTGTAGTGAAAATAACATACACTGCCATGTGTAATTGCAACTAATTGTTCTGTCTCAGTAAGCAAAACATGATAAATGATAGGTATACATATTTTCCCATGTAGAATAATACAACTGTAGGAAAATCCTCATGTGTGGAATGGCTTCTAGAAGAATCAACTTCAGTGCCTAATTTGGGAGCAAGGCTTTGACCTGTATGATCTGATCCTGGAAACAGTATCTTCCATGTTATACATTAGTAGGTATTTTTTTCTTCACTGCATTCACATATTGATTAAGGATCAAGTAAAATTTTTCTTAGAATCTTAGTGGGAATTAGAGGGAGTAATAGGGAAGAAGAGGGTGGTCAAAGGTTGGAATGTAATATCCACATGTACAGGTTGTGCACTTCAGAATGCCTCTTGCTTGTGGTTTATAGTGGGAGCAGCTGCACCCTTTGTACAATGTTTCATGGTTTCTCAAAAACATCTAGTTGGCCACTGTAGAAGATGGAATACTAGAGTAGATAGGTGTCATGGTCATAGTTTACATAGGGAGCAAAACAGACAAACAAATAAAAGTTTGAGCCAGCCCTGGATGAGACACCATTTGGACTTGTGGGTCACCATACCAAAAAGGACGGTAACCACTATTTTAAATCATGCACTGAATTCAGAAAACAGAGGTAAAAGAGGTAAAAATGGAACTGTGGTGGTCCCAATTCATCCATATGAAATGCATAATTATTATGGGTTATTGTAGCCATATGATTATTCTCTCTCTCTCTCTCTCAAACTACTGATTGGCTTAGTCTCACTTTATCAGGGTCACATGACATTTTGATGAAGTCGCAGCATCTGCTTGCTTTCATTGAGGTTCTAGGCACTATGTCTTACATTTGAGTAGAAGTTCAAATGGGTGGGGGTTGAGTGATGCAATTATAACCAATAGCTTCTTTTTCAGGTTATTAGATTTCTTAAGAAATAAAGTACTTTCAGTTATCAGCAAAGAGAACAAGAGCATTTATTTTTATGTGTTATTGTACTTTGTTACATTCTCTTTATTTCACTGGCTTGTAACATTTTGGCTTGCTGTCAACATAATGTGGAAAGTGTTTGGCGCAGGACCCAATTTGGAACAAAACTCGTTAGAATAAGGCTACTCATCTTAGTTGGCAAAATCTAGGTGCTACTTCATTCCGACTGATAAATTGCACTAATTATGTTCTTGGACCTGTTTGGTTTGATATTTTGTGGAGTCAACAGACAGATGTTGATAGGGCGAGAGACAGATATCTGTGTTTGCATTTCTGGAGCACCTCTTGTAGTAGAATCAGATGGATTACTGTAAACAGCTCCACACATTGTAAGTACTTCCAACAGGAAATCAACAAGAAAAGGAGTTGCCATAATAAATGATCCTGATGTTCCATCTTTGGGTCCTGTGCCAAGGCAAGTAGAAGGATCAAGGATGCACATTAATCATTAAATACTTGATCATATGGCTTAAATACTTGATCATATGGCCACTCCTAGGTTGCATCTAGCAGCACTACATCTGTACTATGATTTTACAGGAAATTCTAGCAGATTAAACAATTCTATATTTATTAGATAACACAAAGACAGAAAGATTTTTTTTAAATTATATCTTTAAAAAGCTATATCCTCCACTGTGCTATATCCCACTTTATTTTGTATATCACTATATTAATTGTTAACATGGAACCAGTTGAACCATCTGGAAGGGGAAGTAAGAAATCATCTAGTATAATGAAAAATGTTAGCCTGCTCTGGTGAACATCAATTCTTTCAGTTTACAAATAGTATGGATTTACCAGCATATTTCTCTGGATGCTTGCTGGACATCTAGTGGGTTATTCTGGGTTCAACTTATTTCATTCGGCCCTGATCATATTATTCAAGTTATTATGTGCAGCCTGACAGGAGGCAGGTCCATTCCATGTCCAGAAGAACCCTGTGGAATTTTATTTTTCTATTTTCTCACCAATGGGGATTCAAAGAGAAGGACAATATTATTCTTTCTCCTCCACTTTATCTTCTGTGATGGTAGGTTACACTGAGAGAAAGTATGTGACTAGCCCAAGATCACTCTGCAATTGTCTGTGGCCATGTGGGCTTTCAAACTCGGGTCTCGAAGATCCTCAGCAGTTCGGTTTAAATGGCTGGGATGATTCAGAAGATGGAATTAAGATTGCTGGGGAAAACATCAACAACCTCAGATATGGGAGGAAAGTGATGGCAAACCTAGACAGCATAATAAAAAGTAGAGATATCACCCTGCCAACAAAAGTCCGTATGGTCAAAGCGATGGTATTCCCAGTAGTACTGTATGGCTGTGAGAGCTGGACTATGAGGAAGGCTGAGCGCCAGAGAATAGATTCTTTTGAATTATGGTGCTGGAAAAGATTCTTGAGAGTCCCCTGGACTGCAAGGAGATAAATCAGTCAATCCTAAAAGAAATCAACCATGACTGGAAGGCCAGATACTGAAACTGAAGCTCAAATATTTTGGCCACCAAATGAGAAGGGAGCACTCACTGGAGAAGTCCCTGATGCTGGGAAAGATTGAAGGTCAAAGAAGAATGGGACGGCAAAGGATGAGATGGTTAGACAGTGTTATCGAGGCAACAAACATGAAATTAAGTAAACTCCAGAGCACGATGGAAGACAGGAGGGCCTAGAGTGATGTGGTCCATGGGGTCGCGAAGAGTCGGACTTGACTGTGCAGCTGAACAACAACAACAACATTCCTGACATAAAAAAGGAAAAGTTCTCAACAGGATATTACCATGTCTAGAGAGCAAACCAAAGGGATATACAGAACATATGGTGCTGTTTTATAACATCAAACCATTGTTCTGCCAGCACTTTTGCCAGCAGTTGTCCAAAACAGAGGCCTTTCCTAGCATCACTGCATAAGATTCTTACTTCAGTCTCATGGACTGAACCATTCATCTTCCACACACAAAAAATGTACTGAACCCCTGAGCAACAGCACCTTCATTTTCTCATGGTATCATTTTTTTTGCAGTGCACCTCAAACTTTTCCCTTGCTCAAAAGCTAGTTGAATCCAACTCTAGGGGGCAGTGCTCATCTCCATTTCCAAGCCAAAGAGCCAGCGCTGTCCGAAGATGTTTCTGTGGTCATGTGGCTGGCATGACTAAACACCGAGGTGCACCGAGGTGCACGGAACACTGTTACCTTCCCACCAAAGCAGTATCTGATTATCTACCTGCAATTTCCTGCTTCCAGACTGCTAGGTTGGCAGGAGCTGGGGCCAGAGACGGGTGCTCACTCCGTCACGCGGCACTAGGGTCTTGAACTGCTGAACTACAGACCTTCTAGTCTGCAGCTCAGCGTCTTAACCTGCTCTGTGAACTCTCAACAGAATGCTGAAAAAAATGTAGCCAAGGTATATCAATATGGTAAAATGGAATAGCCCAACTCCTGCCATGCTGGAATGCAAGAGAGGTTGAACAAGCTACAAGAAGAGTTGGAACAGTGTTCTGTTATGGTGTGAGCACACTATCTGGAGATATTTCATTGGGCAAATAGTTTACATGAAATAGTTTACATTCCTCTTCTCCACTAAGAACTATAATTGACATCTTAGGAGTATTGTGAGGTGGTGTGAAATACTAGAGGAATGTACTGGGGACATTCACTTTGCATGTCTTGAGTGGAAATGTTAGCATTGACAGAAAGCAAGTTGAACAAAAGAAGAGCACAACTGAGAAATTGAAATTCTTCCTGTCTACCTTGAGCTGCCCTTGCAGACAGTCATGGATCTAGTCCGGGAGAATGAAAAGCCAGGCTTGTTCTCATCACCTTTCAATCAATAATGATTTAGACAGGCTCTTTATAAATGCAACTCCTCCTTGGCCTAATTCAGTGAATAATGTTTATGAGTTTGGGCACTTTCCTGCCAAGGATGATGATGATGATGATGTTAGCAAAGGCACTCTACACTACTGTGTCTATCATTTACAGCCTTCATTTAGTCAGAGGAGATGGAGTCCCATAATGTGAACACATTTCTGCATAGTAATTCAATGTGACCTTGCATTGTGCTGTGCTCAAGCTGCAATTCTCTTGAACAGAAAGGGTATGTTTATTTCTAGTGTGTTTATTTCCACTAGTTCAATGTGGTAGTGTATGTCTCTAATATTTAATTTAACTGATCATTCTAACAGCCTTGATCATAGAGACAATTTTTGTTTTAACACATTGGATTTTGAATTTCCATATGCTGTTTTGCATCATTTCAGTATGAAGAGATGCAGTTGGAAGGCTCATGTTCAGTTTATTACAAGGCAGAAATTTAAAACATCTTAGAGCTAGAGCTGGAAAAAGAAAGCCAGGAATGGGAAAAGCTTCAATGGGACGTATATGTGGTTGCTTTAGGGATGGCTTAATTTCTGTTGCTTTTTATACAGCATTTATATGTGTCGTTTTTATTGATACAAATAATGCTGGAAAATGCATATATCAATTTGCATGAGGAAAAAGTAAAATTGAAATTAGGATTCAGGTGTCAAAACAGCAGGGATCAAAAGTTCAACATTTTAAACATATTTTTACTCTCCATAGAATCACAAGACAATAGAACCACCTGAAAATGAAATGTGTTTAAAGAATTATGCATTTTATTGACATGCTAACTGAATAGCTGGGGGAAACCCCTAAACAGAAACTTTGAGAGAGTTGAGGTAAAACTATTCTAGTGGCAATAAAATGTGACAATAAAATGTGACTTATCAAGTATCCCTTAGTTTTCAGAAGGGCAATTCACAAATTATAAACTCCACATGGGGTACATATGGGAGACAAACTATATTCAGTTCATATATCACTTTTGGAATTCAAAATCACTTTTCCTTTAAAAATATACATTTTTAAGAATGTCTCATACTGATGACTTTGTGTTGTCTGCTATTTTAGTGACCACAGGTATCCCATTAAGAGAGAGAATATGCTATATGATTAATTTTTTGTTGTTTGGATTTTACAGTCAATAAAATATACTCAATTTAATCTATGACATGAAGCCCTAATGATAAAATTGCATCATTCTCTAAAACAGGGTCACTCTCTTGATGCTGCTCCATCAGCCTGCAACCAAGTTAAAAGGCTACAAGAATCAAAGAAAGGGCATGCACAGAAGGCAAGTAAGGAGTTTAGTCAGGGTGAAGTCTGATGGATATCTCTAACCTGTATGACCTCAAGACAAGGTCTCGTTGTGGGTTGCTTCCAATATTGTTCTAATGAAAATTTCCCCTGATTGGAGTTCTAAATTACTGATAATTTCCAAAATGGAACTGATACATTAGGAATACTCAATTGTTTTGTTTTGTTTTTGTTTATGAATTTTAAAGAGTACTGATGACTTGCTTTTTGTTATATGCTGAGCTCAGTCATGTTTTACCCCTTTTTTGCATTAATGATGTTTGGATGCCTGTTGATAAAACACTGTAATAAACAATTAAGATGCAGTCCTATGTACAGTCATATCACTTTGCAATATCTCATCAATGTACACATAAGTGGTAATATAGGACAGGGAATGAGACACAAATGAAAGGAAGAAACCAAATAATGCAGCAAACAATTCACACTTTAATTCAGGGATTCATTTCAGAAATTCTTCTAGCTAAAGAGAACTTAAGGAGAAGTGGAAATAAGAGCAGAGCAAAATTCTAGAAGAATAAAGAAACAGAAATGGATAAATCCACTTCTTGGTCTCATTAGATACAAAGAGGAATGTTCACAATTTTTGTGTGATACAACATCACAGTATCGATGTCTATCCATTTGGTGTAGTTAACAGAAGTACCATAACAATGATGCTGGGGAGAAAAGTACAAAATGAAAAAACTCTAAGTTTCCCAGTACCCAAGTACAAAGGTTAAGAATAAGCATTGTAACCAGGGGGAAGAAATGTGCCCTGAAAAATGCTAGGAGTTCAAACTCTGATGTTTGTTCAAGTGCACAAAGATGTGCATTGGGTTCATCAGCATATAATAGTGAACTTATTTCATCCCTACCTCTATATTATGAAAGGATGTGAATTTAACAAAGAAAAGCTGCATTCCTTACCTCCTTACTGGAAGCTTCTTAGGAGATGACTTGTGGCTTCAGATCTCTCAGGAATACAGAAAGGTACTTTTATAAAGCAGAAACATCACCCAAGAAACTTTCTCCAGCTGGAGGCTGCTTCAGATTGTTTAGTCTAAACTAAACTGGGAGTGTGTGCAAAGGAAAGATTATCTACAAAATGCCTCCAGGTTTATCTCCAGTGCTCTCTACCACTATGTCCTGTTTTCACAAAGTCTTGTCTATCTAGTTTGGTCTTCATGGTCTTCATTATAATTAATAATTAATTACTTAATTAAATGTATATACCACCCTTCCCCGAAGGGCTCAGGGCAGCACACAACAGGTTAAGATACAAATAAGTTAATTTCCAGTTAACCAGAGGTCATTTCGGGGGGGGATTGTGGGGGATCGCAGTTCCCCTGGGTGAGGTATGAGAGGGCGGGGCACATGACGAAGCCCCGTCCCCTGCTTCTGGCCGCCCCACTTCCGGCCCTCATTCAGCCAGGAGGAGGCAGGAGGGAGGGTAAGTTGCTTTCTCCCTGCCTCTCCCCACCCCTGCCTGCCTGGGGCCAGGGAGGGCCTTTGCGGGGCTTCCTTGCACTCCTGCCAGCCTTGCAGGTCCACCGCAGCCCCCTCATGGGGCTCGGCAGTGGAGCTGCAAGGCCGCCAGCGGCGGCCGGGACCATTGGGGGCAGGGTGTGTGGCCTTATGACACACTTCCGGTGATGTCAGAGGGTGTGGCCTTATGACACACTTCTGGTGATGTCAGGGGGTGTGGCATATGCTAATGAGTTATGCTAATGAGTTCCCCTAGCTCTTTTTCTACGAAACGACCCTTGCAGTTAACAATAAAATCAGCAGTACTAGTCGATGGCATAAAATTGCACTTCGTTCCCTCCATACTGTTAAGAGATGAACTTATTTGTGAATAAATATTTGCTTACACAAGTACACATACCATGGACTATGCTCAGAAATCCACATGGACTTGGGTAAAGCTGTGTGTGCCTCATCTGTGACTGTCTGTTTCCTGACAAGCTTACTGCCTGCTGTGTTTATGTAAATGGAGTTTCACACACACATACAGCTAGCAAGGCATTATGGGAACAAGACAACATGGAGAGTTCTTTGTTAGCAGAAAAGAACAACTTTGGAGCTGCATATTCTCCATTACTGAGAGACGGAGATGTCAGGAAGGCAGAGACCTGAATCTGCATTTGAATCAGTTTCCTGTTTACAACACCTTGGCAAGCTGGTGAGGCCAAGGGTAATCAACACAACAAAAGGAGATGCCTTGAAGATGCAGGAAGCCACGCCTCACACCCAGCCAGATGGTGACAATAAGTTAGAATATAGAATTACAGGGCTCAAAAGGTCCTGGCTCTGGTCAAGGACAGCTGGACATCTCTTGGGCCAGGGACCCCCAGTAAGTTCTGATCTATCGAGTTCAAGGCTCTTTGAGGAACATACCAGGAAAGGTGCTCCTGCAATCAATAGTATATGGTCATTTCCTTCCTAGAAAAGTGTCGTGCAAGTAACTTATTTTCTGAAAGCATCTCTTTTTGTTCATTCTAGAAGATGTTCCTTTTTGTGACTGCAAAATGGAATAAATGAGGATGATGCTCTGACACATAAAGCAAGGCTTTGAAAGTAAGTGCAACTTAGTGACTTAGCAGATAGAGATACATCCTTGCCAAAATTTGGACTAAGCCAGAAGTCACAAGGTTAGATTAGAGAAGCTACAAAGCTTTGTGAGGTGCAGGCAAAAATCATTTTTTACTAACTTTACATAGGCAATGTGCAATCTGTCAAAATCTTATTAGGACATGCTTTATAGCTTTCATGAATTTAAGAGCATCATTCATTTTCTTTCCAAAATTACATGAATTGTGCAGTTCATTTTCTGCTTCATTTTCTGCATCCATAAGGCAGGGTTAGACCATTGCCTAGGGCACCACTGAAGGAGGGCGCTGTGCTGGCCTACCAACCTGCCCCCTCTCCGGCACCCCTTCCTTGCCAAAAGCCCTTCAACACAGCACTCTTGCGGCCCGCCCCAAGCCCTTCCCCAGCACGCCTGTTTGAAAATTAGTGGGTGCACCGGGGGGGAGAGAAGGTAGACTCTCCTACTGTGCAAAATAAACTCCACCCTGGCACCGGCCCTGTAGTAATGGGTCCAAATTTCTCAGTCTGAAGTTTACAAATGTAGACATAACCTTATATCAGCCCATTCCAAAGTCCAAGATAAACAGCTGTGGTCATAGTTTTCCCTTTGGTTCCTTTACTATTTCTTTAGTTACTTCATTTATACTCTGCATTTCTTCCCAGTGGGAAACCAAAGGGGTGTACATCGTTCTAACAACTGACAGCCTATAGTTGGAGAGCCCTGTTCCCCCTGGGACTTTAACTACAGCCTGAGCTAACTGCCTAAGATCAAGGAGCCAACTGAGATGAGAGAACTAAGCACCAACAACTGCTGTGGAATCATTGCTACTAGCACTTTATTATGTTTTATGGTTTTAGAATTGGTACTTGTATTAATTGATGCTGTTTAATCATTATTCTATATTATTGTAAATTTGATGTTGTTTTTATGTAAGCCGCCCTGAGCCGGCCTTGGCCAGGAGAGCGGGCTAGAAATTTAATAGATCAAATTAAGTCAGATTCTCTCTTCCATTTTATTGTCACAAAAATCCTGTCATGGAGCCTGCCCGTCCCATTCCTATACGTCAGCATATATTAATAGTTATACAGTTGATCCCACTCTTGCAAATCCACTTTCCCTCTCTCTAAATAAAGAGATAACAAATAAAGGTCTGTATAAAGCACAGGCAGATTGACATATAGATGATACTGAGCCACATATACCAAACAGTTTACAAGGAAGAGTTTGCTATCACCTCAGCTGTGGCCTCTCTCTGCAACTGACACAGATCCTTCATTTCAACCGAGGGCAAATTCATTCCATAATCTAGATGGTGTGGACAGGGAAGAGAAAATTAAGTGCAGCTTGGTTCATTAAGTAATTAACTAATACAAGAAGAACCACTGCTACATGAATAACTGCAGCTAACCTGATTTATATTTAAGTGAGAAATACAATTCTCTCCTTTATGTAATCCTGCTTAGTCTCATCTCCTCCTTTTTGTGGATATCCCTTCTGTCTCTCCATCACTACTTCCTCTGCATGTCTGAAAGGGCATATCATTTTATGCCGCTGAAATTAGGAGGAATTTGAATTTAAAATATCTCTCAGAAGTATTTGTCCCCATTGCCTGATTCCCAACACACCCAATTTATAAGATGTCGAGGAATCAGAGTGGTTTCACTTTGTATCAAACCACTTCTACTCATGATCAGCATTCTGTACATTTTGTCAAGAGCTGCACATTTAGTGCCTGGTGGTACTGCAATCAGAATGCCCCAGGCTGCAAGACAGCACTTCCTTGAATGTGTGTAGATTTCTTTGCCCTAGCAAACACAAGGGATGGAAATGTGTGACATTTTTTTAAAGAACTAATAATATGTTACATTTCAGTACTTAATCCCTTTTTGTCACAATTCACATTTATTGCACCTATTTCATTTAACTGCAAATAGAAGCTGACAAGCTGCTGCTCTGCTGTTGGCATTTTAACCAGCACATTGGAAACATGTGGCATGCTTCTGGCTCCATGAGGGTTGGTGCGTTCAGAGCCTTTCTATCCAAAGGGAGATTGTTTGGATTTTTTTCCCCTTCTGAAAATGAATGAGATTTCTAAATAGTTTCATCAAGGCAACAAAGCAGTGTTACCTGAAAGATAAACCAAACTCTCCTTCCTACAGAAAACCATGTTTCTATTATCTTTCCAAAATTAAATAAAGAATCAGATGATAAGATTTTATCTGGCAAATATTCTGCATACCCGGATAGCTGTAAAATACAAAGCCTTTTATTGACCCTGTTGTGTTTTCTTTATTTCACAATAAAGAATCCATGCTTCATTTTATTTTACAAAGGAAAAATCAATCAGAGATTGCAAGAGCTTCACTGTAAGGCATCATGCCCTTTTTTCTCTGTAACATTGAGTAAAGCTGGGAGACAAATTGATCAGATGCAAAGGGCCTTGTATCTTTACATCAGCCAAAATGTTAGGATATCCAGTGTATCAGAAGATCTAGCAATGCTTAGCTGTTCAGGGACACAAAAATCTATTCCTTTATTTTCCAT
Organism: Gekko japonicus; assembly: GCF_001447785.1. Lineage (NCBI taxonomy): Eukaryota > Metazoa > Chordata > Lepidosauria > Squamata > Gekkonidae > Gekko > Gekko japonicus. Next base: position 261,453 of record NW_015164694.1, read on the forward strand.
TTTTGAAGTCAAGCCGGATATTTTCCCATGTAGGACAAATTGTTACTGTAGGTGTGTATGCAACTTGGATATATATTTACAGTCTAGTCTGATGCTCTAACTACTATATTACATTGACTCCCAATGGGGCAAATGGCATGGTAGGTAGAATGATCCCCCCCCCACACACACACACGAGTGCTACATCTCAGTTCTAATTTAAGGACACTAGCTGCTTTTAACATAAAAGAATCCCACAGGAAGATCTAATATTGGATCTTCTTTTCATCTCACTTTGACTCTGAGTGTGAATTTGCTTGGGACGCCATAGTGATGGGTTGCATTTATCACACATGTTCAGTGATGAAATAGAGATAGTAACTTGCAGTTGCAAGTGTTGAATTGCTGTTGGATATTTAGCAGAGTAAATGAAGTGCAGCGGAATAATGCAGCACAGAAAAGTGTGTGTTTAACTTCTAAGAAAAAGTTTACTTCAAAACAACAGTCTAACTAACTCATCTTGCTAGTTCTTATTGATTCCATCTTGTTTCTTTGTTCCCTCTGACCCTAAGAAGGAAGGAATGGAAGTTTTCCCCCAAACCTCCCTCCCTTATGTTCTTGCAGAATATCATGAACTATATCCAATATATAGATTAGCCAATGGTGAGTCGTAAGGTCACCTCATTAACAATCTCCCCTTTTGGTGGAAAGAATCTACTCTACACCTTATTGTTTCTTGTCAGAACCCACAGCCAACAACGAAGTACACGCATTCAAGAACGGTGGTGGGGTTTGATGGGTGTTGTATTGTTGTTTTATTGTTATATGTTGTCTTCTGTTATATGTTGGAAAAATAAAAATTTATAATAATAAAAAAAGAACGGTAATACTTTTATTGCAGAGCGATAGATGCAGTAACATAAGCATTGTTAAGAATGGCGGCAGCCCCATGGGCATAATAGGATTTAGGGTATTCGTATGCAACCCCCCACACACAGCACTGGCCAATTAGGCACCCTCCTGCACGCGGGATAAAGCTTGGAGACCATTAGGTAGATAAAGCTGAGAACCAACACTCTCCCACGGCACCTAGGAAAACCCCAGACAATACAACTCCCTCCTGCACATCTGTATAGATAAGCATTTTGGCGCAAGGCAGAAAAAGCACAGAAAGGAATGCAGTCGCAATTAACCAGACACAGACCGAGCTCCCCAACCCCCATGGCAGCATAGCTGACATTTCTATGCTAAATTTGCTATTATTAGCTTACAGAAACTTTAGTTTAACCCTTTCATAACTGAAGGGATGATACTTGCAAAACCCAACCATTGCTTATATTGTGTGTGTTAGTGTCATCAAGTTGCATCTGACTTATGGTGACCCTATGAATTAATGATCTCCAAAACAACTTGTCATTAACAGCTCTGTTCAGATCTTGCAAACTGAAGGGCCCAACTTCCTTTATTGAGTCAATTAACCTCATGTTGGGTCTTCCTCTTCTCCTACTGCCTTCTACTTTTCCTAGCATCACTGCTTTTCTCAGCGAGTATTGTCTTCTCATAAATTGGTTATATTACTGTGGTTTCACCAATACAAAATAGGAGGAGGTGATTGTGAGCATGATTCAGCACACATGGAGCTTAGCTAATGCCAAACAAAATTTTATGAAGGCCATTGCTGATTTTCTTGCCAGTGGTTTAATTTTCCACTTCCCATGGCTCACTAGGTTTACTGTGTAGATTGTGTTAATACAGCAATATTAATATCACCTGAAACAATTGTCCCTGTTTCCATCAGAATACCTGTATTATGTTGCTGGACATTTCAGACAAGTTGAAAAGAGTTCTGACCTCACATCAAATTGTAGGTAGCCTTAGTTTTAATTTTGATGACTCCCCAAATTTAATTGGGGACCAAATCCACTGAGCTTGAAAATATCTTTGTTTATAACACATCATAGGTATTCATACATGCCAATCTAAGGGTGCTTTCAGATGGGCAGCTAATCTTGCCATTGGCCCGGCTCTAATTTGATCCAGATCTTTTTTATCCGGCTTTGCATGACCAGACAGCTCCCCTTACCATGTGCATACTCCATGGTGGATTGTCTAGACAGCGTCCACCTTAAGGAGCCATGCAGTTGGTTTTTTAAAATTCTGTATGCACATGTGCATCTACACCTCAATGTATATGTGATTTTTTTCATGCATGCACAGAATTTAATGGTTAAAGCATCACCAGTAGTACCTCCCTCTACGTACCATTTCAATTAACACAGTTCATAAATTTCACAGGCTATTCAGAAACATGAAATTGTCTGGAACGTTTGAGCAAAGCTCTGTGGCTTTCGCACGTTTATGTGTTTTTGTGCATATTGCTAAGATTTTTTTTTTAATGGTGGCCATTTGGGATGGTCTGAAGCAGACCATCCTGACAGGCTGATTGTGCGCTGGAATGATCAGATGGAGGAAAGTCCTCAATTGGCCTGTCAACAATCAAAAGTACCAGATTTTCACTGGTATCTTTTAAGTACGACTCCCCGGCGGGGCTAAATGGGCTGATCACAGAAGTGGCACCTTTCCCAGATGTTGCTGTCTGATTGCTCCCTTTAAATCCACCAAGCATCCGTGCCTGGGGCAGATGTAAAGACCCATCTGATCGGGACCTTGGAGACTGACAGACAGATTAAACAACCGGGGTCTTCTGAAAAATGGGTTAAACCCAGTTTTTCTTCTATTTGTGGTCCTTTCTGTATCAAATAAGACCTCTTTAAAATCCAAAATTATTATTTGAAGGAGGGAAAGTGCACTCTGAGAATAAGCTCCACTCTGTGCATAATTTCTCTTCTCCACATGATCTTCTGGGCAGTGAAGGGGCAAGTCACCTTTATCATTATAGTGTCCTTTTCAAAGAACCAGCAGCCAGGAGAACTCAGTGGCTTTCTTTATTGATTTATATCCCAGGTCAGTCCCTGGCATCTTCAGCTATCAGATCTCAGATAGAGCTATTCTGAAAGCCTTTTCTCTGTCCAAGACCCTGGAAAGCTGCTGTAAATCCAAGTAGACTATAGTGGCTCAGATGGCAAAATGGTCTGACTTGGTATAATGCAACTTCATATAATCTAATGCAGTTTCTCTTTCTCCAGCAACCAACTGGGCTAGAAGCTGCCCTTGGCTGTGAGGGCTCTGAATTCTGCCATCTTCATGCCAATTCTTAAGGGTATGTATTCATAATCCTTGCTTAGTTTTTTGTGTTATGTGGATATGTGATGTTTTTCTGACTCCTGCTATTTTTCTGCAAGGTAAAAGGCTCTCCTTATCTGTTCTCCCTTTACCCTACTTTGGCTTTACCAAAATGTCCAAATTTTTCAAATACTGATTATTTTTTACATGATTGGTAACTGTTCACAAAATTCCACTTTAGTGCCAAGAAGAAATCAAAAGCTAAGCACATTCATTCTCGGTTAAGCCCCAAAACTAGCTACAGTTGACCAGAAGATAATTCGAAAGATTACTATATTTCTTTGCTTTCCTTCTAATCAATAACTGTACAGGTAAATAGTTTTTAATAGTAAACACAACTTTTAATACAGCTGGGTGATTCATGTTTTGATCATGTCTCTTCCAAATAGTTAAGATTAATGTTACATAATTACAACCTTCAGATCCAAGTGTTAAACCAGCAATAGTCAGGCACTTAACCGATAATGATAAGAAATTACTGTACCAACAGCTATTCATGGTAAATGATAATTACCCAGTAATTAAGTGGACAGCAATTACCCAGCAGGTAAATGATTATTGGTTATTTGCTCCAGCTATTTACCTTATGACACAATTGTTGATCTGTAGTATATGGCAAGGATGAAAGGTGTGTACAACCAGATTTTTAAAAAACTAGGCCACTTGATAATGAATAAATACATTTTCCATAACTCTGACATATATCACAAAACACCAGAAATTAAACTTTGCCTGCTTAATGCATTCAGAGATGCTTGGACACCCATATCTTAGGACAAGTTCATGCATGCCTCAAGGATCTGTCTTGGGACCTGTTTTGTTCAACATCTTTACAAATGATTTGGATGAAGAAACAGAGGGAATGCTTATTAAATTTGCAGATGATACTGAATTGAGAGGGGTAACAAATACTGTAGAAGACAAGTCAGGATACAGGATGATCTTGACAAGATGGAAAACTTGGCTAAAACAAATACAATGAATTTCAATGGGGATAAATGTAAAGTTCTGCATTTAGGTAGGAAAAATCAAATGAATAATAGGTTGGGGGAGACTTGTCTTGGCAGTAGTATGTGTGAAAAGGATCTAGGGATCTTAACTTACTCCCTAATGCCATATTCGCTAATGCCATATCCAGAGGATGACCCCCTGACCACAGTCTAGAACCAAACCCACCATCAAATATGAATGGTCATTGAGCAGGCATTGGGCCCAGGAATAGTCAGCAGTGGCAGGGACATGGCATGGGACATGTTACGATGGCATCTAATATCATGGTTGCCATGCTGAGGATGGGCCACTGACCGCATTGCCCTGGAATTTTGTGTTGGCTGTTTCCACTGTTTGGTAGCTGACACTGTTAGGCAAAGAAGCCTCTTATTTGCATAACCAAAATCCCACCAGGGCACCTGGGTATTGGGCAGCTCCAGCGAACCTCTGTAGAGGATTGCTCTCTGGGGGTGTCCATGCCTGGTCAACAGCACTGAGGACGGCTGGCCATGCCACTGGATGTGGGCAGGCCCAGAAGCCACTGAGTTTGATCACTTGCCCATAAGAGTATGTCAGCTTCAGCCCCAGATCCCACATCACACACCAGCTGAACCAGCAAAGCTGCCTATGGTGTCCTTGTGTTTGTACAGAATCTTGCCAGGGTGCTTTACCCCAGCCGCCCCTCTACCCAGTTGAGTCAGCTGGCCCAGTGCTTCATTGCTTTGTGGTATGTGCCTGAGGCTGGGGGCACTTTGGACATGTTTCTTGACTTTCTCCCCACACTTCAGTGTGCTGCTGTGCAGCAGCATTGTTTTGGAAGCCCCCCTGTGTTTTCAATGTCTTTGTCACACACACACACCATGGCTCACAATGGACACCATGGCCAGGAATTAGCACTCTGGTAGAACTTTATTGAAAGTAGCCAGTGCCAAAGGAGTGGCTGGATGGGTTTCCAGCACTTTTGGCCACAAAACCATCCAATCAGCATTGCTGGGGGGTGCGTCCTCGACGGTTACACTGGGGGGAGGGGACTTGGAGGCTGGCTCGGTCAATGCTCTCTTAAGGGACAGCTTCTGCTGGGGGAACGGTACCTGGTGGGGTTTCAGCTCCATGGCAGGGCTGGGGGTTTTCCATGTAGCATCGATACCTGTGCCCTGGGGGAAACCAAGGGGGAGCAGCCGCCAACAGCTCATCATTGCAGAAAGGGGCCTTTCTGTTGTCCCGGGGCTCCATCCTTAGCATTTCAGCTGCCCCTATCTTGTCTCTGGGGCTGTTGTCCATTCCCTCTGGGCAGTTGCATCTGGCACTATCCCATCTGGGTCAGCATTATATCCAGATTAACATGTGTCATGGGGATGAGCCCATCAGTACCTGCAGGGCTATGTGCTCCTGCAAGTGAATTTGTATGGCCATCTAGTGGGATGGCCCAGCACTCCGGCTGGAGGCTTGCACTGACTTCCAGAGGCTCCAGATTGTGGGAGGACATAGCAGCTGTCAATGAGAGCAGCCCAGTACATGGCAAACACCATGCCCCCTCTCCATGGTAGCAGTCCTGGGCGTGCCTTGACACATCTGTCCACCATGTGACCTTGGCAAACCACTTTTGGACACCATGGCTGCTGGGTTTGGGAAGAGGGGGCCATGTCCACTATGGCTTGTGGCCACTGTTGCTGGCCTGGGGGGGTTGGGGTTAAGGAGGGCCTGTGTGTGTGTGGCTGTCCCTTGGGATTAAGGCAGAAGAGCTTGTATATTTTGGGTGGCCAAAATCTGGAAGAGGTCAGCCACAGAGTCTGGACTTCACTCTCCCTGTGGCGTTTACCCAACAAGTGTTCACCCAGTGGGGCTAAGTGTCCTGTCTGTGTTGTGCCTACCACTGAGGTGGGTGTACACTCGCTCTAAGTCTGCACTGCAGGGAGCTGTCAGACAGCATTCAGTGCCATGCACCCTAACACAGGGGTTGTGGGGAAACCTCCTGGAACCTTTTGTAGGTTGGGCCTGATTTGGTGCTGTAGAGGTGCCCAGCCGGAACAGGAGAGGGTTCTGCTGGGCACATTGCACTGGTTCTGCTGCTGGCCTTACAAACATGCCCCTTCTCCACACCTCACTTTCTACTGCAGAGAGTCTCTGGGAGAATCTTCTGGGCTTGTTTTTTTCCACCACTGGAAACAATGGAGGTTCTTAGATTTGACCTTAGTTCTGTTGGGTTTTGACACTGGTTCTGCTGAGCACATTGCACTGGTTCTTCTGCTGGCCTTGAAAACATGTCCTTTCCCCACACTTCACTTTCTACTGCAGAGATTTTCTGGGAGAATCTGCTAGGTTTGTTGTATGCCTGCCTTGCTTTTTTTCTACCATTGTAAATAATGGAGGATGGGGGCACCCTCTTTGGGTGCCAATAGAATTGGACCCCTTCAGGGAGAGGCTTCATCAGCTACACTGCAAATTTGGTGCATCTACCTTAAACCACCTCTCCCCCAGCCCACTGAATATACCAAAGGAGATTTGTCACTGACTATAATGGCCACATAGGATATAATGAAGCTGAAAAATTTGGGATTCCCAAATTTTACCTGAATTCCAATACAATACCAATATTGGGATTTGGGTTTTCAAGACAATACTGATTTTTAAGGATTCAAAAAACCCAAATCCAAAAAATACCAAAAAACCTTTCTTGCACAACCCTGGTTGTAACTCCCATTCAAGCCAAGTAGGAAAAAAGTTATTGCTTCTTAGGAAAAAAAGAATAATTCCTGCCAGTTAAAAGGGGTTGAGCTCTGAAGAGAACCCTTGTCTTTGGTGAAAGGAATAAGCTTTAGACACCTCAGGAAAACTGTGGTTTCAAAAGTGAGAAAGTCAGATACTCTAAGAAAGACCAAATCTCCAGGGAACTCTGTGAAGTAATACTGAAACTCCTGAAATGTACTAAGCAAAATACCTCCCACTGCAAAGATCTCGAAATCTCTGAAAATAAGCTACAACAGCACACTTGTTGTTTTTAAGAATTCATTCCTGTACAAAATATATATTTTACCTCAGCTTTTCTAAACCTTGACTTCTCCTGTATATTCCCTCCCTGTTAAATTAAAAAATATATATTCTATTTTGAAAGTTATACAGTCACAAGCGCCATTTCAAAGGATTTAAGAGAGAGGGCTCTTGTTTTTCCCTCAAGTTCCTATGCTGGGTCAAAAGCCAAACTAAATCTCTGACAAAGGTTGGGACAGTCAAGTCTTTTATGACAAAGAAGACATAAATGCTACTGATGGGTGACTCAGTCACTGAGGGGAACTAAAAGGTTTTGGTGGGGAAAATTTGCCTGGGAATTGGGAAGTGACAGGGGTCCATCATAGCAGGCTATAGATAAACTAAATAAATAAATCATGTGCTGACAATGTCTTTGTGCTAGACCAGACTGTTTCCATACTCAAATGTATATTTTATGATGTTGCTTTACCCTGGCTTCTCAAAATTAGATTTTTTAAGTTGATCGTGCTTTGAATTATGTTGGCCTATTGTTGTTTTTAAAGCTTCTGTTTATATGGCTTTGCTTTGTAATGCCTTTTTAATGTTTTTGTTTTATTGGGTGTAAGCCTTCTTAAGCAGATCTCTGGAGAGGGAATGTATAAATATTCTAAATAATTCTTTTTTCTATTTAACAAGAAAATAGATGGAAGAGTTCTCTTAAAAGTTAAGCAAGCAGTTGAAGAAGAAAAACAAGCACTGAATGACTACACCAAGAAAAGCAAATAGAAGCTTCTAGTTGAAGTTTACAAGGCAGATTTATTTAGGGCTACAGAAACCAAAGAAGATTACAAAAAGACTATAATCAAAATAAAATTGATTTAAAAAACACCCTAGAAATGGCTCCAAAATGGGCACTTGAAGAAAGAGACATAAGGACTCATTCTAGCTGTACAACTTCAAACAAAATGTATGAAAGCCAAGATTCAGAAGACCAGTGATAACAGCAAATGCCAACTTTGCGAGACAAAGGATGAAATAGTCGATGACATGGTCAGTGTCTGTAGTAAAATTGCTCAAACTGACTATAAAGAATGTCACAATAGAGTTGCAGGTATGTTGCACTGGAATCTTTGCAAGAATTGTAGTTTACCATCAGCCAGAAAATCATGGGAGCACAAACCAGACAAGATCATGGAGACTGATGAAACAAAGATTCTTTGGGACTTCCAGGTGCAATCTGATAACACCCCTGATATCACAATTATGGGGGGAAATGAGAAATAGAGTTTGAATAATTGACATTGCAATCCCAAGAGACAGGAAAATAGAAACAAAGAACAGACAAGACCATGAAATACAAAGACCTATGAATAGAATTAGGGTGCCTCTGGGAGAAAAAGGTTACCATCCTGCCAGTTGTCATTGGAGCCCTTGGAGCAGTGACTAGAAGTCTCAAGAAACATCTAGACATTCTGGGCATTGAACAAATAACACCAGCCAGAAGTGTTGCTTGGAACAGCAAGCATCTTGTGAAGATACATCTGCAGTTCCCAAGAACTTTGCTAGAACTCAGATTGCAGAACACCATTTACCAGTCAAATATCTGACTGTGACAATTCCTCCTCCTCCAAATAGCTCAAATCAGATATTTTTAAAAAATGGAAATACTAAGAAGTCTATTGGGTAAACATTTCAGCCTTTCTGGACTCACATTAGATTTAAAAGTTTCAAAAAACATTCCAGCAAGATGTTGCTGAGCTATGCAATTCATATGCCAATTTCACAAAGTTTTACCTCAGTAGATAATGGGAGTGGATATCTCACTAGCTCACTCCTGAAACTATTTGTTCCTCAGTAGAGCTATATACACTGTTCAATTTGAAGCTGCTTTGACAATTCATCAGTTTGGAATGATCAACAGTTCAATCATTACACTTTTGACTAAATCTTGTTTTCAGTTGTGTTCTGCACAGTACTGAAACTTTACCTGCCTCCTGATTGCTTGATCCTTTGGCCTCATTTTGTGATACTCCTTGCCTTCTCCTGCCTTTTTTCTTTGTACCTATGTATGTATGTATGCCCACAGTCTGTAAGATGTCACAAGACTCTTTGTTCCTTGGGCTGTACCAGACTAACATGACAACTCTTCTGGAATTTACAGATGTGGATATGAAACCTGAACCACTTTGTAAATAAATTAAATTCCATTTTGTAATTTTGTAATTATTTGAGACTTCATTTCTGCAGAACTAACTGCTCAGGTGATATTTAAAGCACCTTCTAGTCTTAATTTTTAAGTACGTGATTTTCCTTTATGTCCTAATGTATTTTAGCCTGCCATAGATTCTTGCAATATGGTTTTGTGAGACAAGAAATGATTCCATTAATTTCAATCTACAGCATACAAAAGCATATTTTTTATAAATTAACAGTATGCAGAACTGGGAAGTATTTAACACCAAGTGCCATGTTTCAGTAATATTGTCCATTGTCATAAAAATACATTACAAGAATTTAACATTTCTTCCATTCTAAGTTTTATTGCAACTCCATATACTCAAAGTCCTGTTAATTTTTAATGTGATCTCTAAAACCAGTGCAGCCTTAAATCTGTTATCCCTTGCCTGCACATTTATTCCATTAAATCTTCATTTTACTCTAATTATCTTATTTTGCCTTCTGTCTTGCCTTGCTAGGATTAAGGTTTTTCCTTTGTCTATTGACAAAGTCTTCAGCTACTGATAATTTGTAATATTTTCTTAATCCTGTAGTACTTAAAATGCATGCACAGCCGCTGATGGAAGAAGAATGAATGGAATTCATATATGGGCCACCCAAAGAGTGATTGACACATGGGATTCACTGCCACAGGAGGTGGTGGCAGCTACAAGCATGGACAGCTTCAAGAGGGAATTGGATAAACATAAAGCAGAGGACCATCAGTGGCTATTAGCCACACGGTATAGATAGGAACTCTCAGTCTGGGGCAAAGGATGCTCTGTATTCTTGGTGCTTGCGGGGGGGGGGGCAACAGTGGGAGGGTTTCTAGTGTCCTGGCCCCACTGGTGGACCTCCTGATGGCACCTAGTATTTTTGGCCACTGTGTGACAGAATGTTGGACTGGATGGGCCATTGGCCTGATTCAATATTGGCTTCTCTTATGTTCTAATGGGCAACAACAGCTTTTTGGCTGATTCCCAATGCAACTTATTTTTGGCCCAAAAATTAAGTGGAAATATTCCTATTAATTTTAATTTTTACCTCTAAAGGAATTTTCCAGAAGCCAAGAATATGTGAATGTTAGGGGTGCCATGAACTCCATGACATAAATAAACCTTTGATCATTGCTGTGCTTTATTCATATTTAGGGAAGTTCTAAAATTAGACCTAGATTTTCTCCCAAGTCTTCCATGTGAGATCTTTTCACTTGTCTTATCATTCTTTCTTTTTGGCCATTCTGGTGTTCCAAAATAATGTGGTAGTATTATTGGGCTTCATCAAGTAAGGTCTGGGTGGAATTTAACAAAAAAAAGCTCCCCCCTCAAATACCTTCTCAGACAATTTCCTCTCATACTATCACCAACGAGTGCTCTGATATTATTCAGTGTCCTAGAAATTTAGCCTTAAACTTATATGACTTAAATGACACTTGAGGCATTTTGAAATTCAAAAAAATAACAAAATATTTTATTTAACATAGAGGGGAAAGGTAAGATGAAATTTCTGAGGTAAAACCAGTACTTGCACAGACTTTAGTTCGTATGTTTCAGGCTAATGAGAGTTTCTTAAGCTATTCATAGTTACTTAAAATGCTTATGTTAGAGGTTTTTGTTCCAGAGTCTTCCAAACACTTCAGTACACTTTCTTTGAGTATTCACTGACTCTTTTGCTTTTCTGAATACATCAATACTCTTCTTGCATTTTAATTGATTGTTGAGATTTCACAAGACTCTTCAGAGCTTCACTCTTCAGAGCCAGTTTGGTGTAGTAGTTAAGTGCATGGACTCTAATCTGGGAGAACTGGGTTTGATTCCCCACTCGCACCTGGCTGGATTACCTTGGGCAAGCCATAGTTCTGATAAAAGCTGTTCTTGAAAAAAGAGCAGTTTCTGTCAAGAGGTCTCTCAGCCCCACCTACCTCACAGGGTGTCTGTTGTGGGGAAGGGAAGGGAAAGGAGTTTGTAAGCCACTCTGAGACACCTTTGGGTAGTGAAGGGTGGGGTAGAAACCCAATCTCCTCTTCTTCTTCTTCTTCTTCTTCTTCTTCTTCTTCTTCTTCTTCTTCTTCTTCTTCTTCTTCTTCTTCTTCTTCTTCTTCTTCTTCTTCTTCTGTTGTTGTTGTTCAGTAACACAGTCGAGTCTTACTCTTTGCGACCCCATGAATCACATCACTCCAGGCCTTCCTGTCTTCCGTTGTCCTCCCGAGTTTGCTCAATTTCATGTTCATTGCACCAATAACACTATCTATCTCATTCTTTGACATCCTCTTCTTTCTTTTACCTTCAATCTTTCCCAGCATCAGGGTCTTCTCCAGTGAGTCCCCCCTTCTCATTTGGTGGCCAAAGTATTTGAGCTTCAACTTCAGTATCTGGCCTTCCAGAGAAACATCAGGGTTGACTGCTTTTAGGATTGACTGATTTGATCTCCTTGCAGTCCAAGGGACTCTCAAGAGTCTTCCCAAGCACCATAATTCAAAAGCATCTATTCTTCAGCATTCAGCCTTCCTTATGGTCCAACTCTCGCAGCCATACATTACTACTGGGAATACCATAGCTTTAACCACATAGATTTTTGTTGGCAGGGTGATGTCTCTACTTTTTCCCTGTTCAAACTGGGTAGGGAAAATTCTTCTGTCCCTAGAAGATCTATCTCCTTTTCTTGGCCTGAATGGGAGTTCTCTGTCTAACTGTCTAATTTATTCTTGCCAACTTTCCCCAGTTCTCCAGCCTGTGTTAAAACTGCTCTCAGTCAGGGCTTAATTCCAAATGAATTCTCCTCCTCAGCATTCAGCTCTAAAGTTTCTCTTTGCTCAGCTGATGCTAACCAATCAGATTGCTTCGAGCAGCCTGTCACTCAAGGCTCTCTGTTTCTGTGAAAAATTAACCCTTCACAGTCCTTTACTCTGTTTGTATAGCTTTTAAAAGTGCAGTTCATCACATCAGCATATCTTGAGAATGCATTTGTAGAAAGCTCTGTTCACACATTCAAAATTCCCTACCCAAAGTGAACCCAATAGATAGGTCATAGATATGGGGAGGAAATTAATGTATGAGTGGGAGTTTCCACAATGAAGCCCAAGCCTCAGGTAGTAATTCCTCTCTATTTTGAGAGACAGAAATCACATGATTGTGTCTTCTGAAGAACTAAGCTACATTGCTTCCTCCACACAACTGTGGCAGCAGAGCTACTCTGTATGGAAGATTTCTAAATGAATGGACCAGAACTCTCTATAATCTGTCAGTTGGACATTTAAGCAGCTAATATTAAGAAAATTATTAAATTCCCTAACAAATTATATAAATGTTTTATAAAATCAAAGAAAAAGATGGGTGGAAATCCCTCACAATTGAAATGATGCAGTTTCCATTTACATATTCACACAGTTGTAAGTTATTAAATCCTACTGAAAGAGTCTCTGGGGTGAGGAAGTGGAATAAGTTCCCAGACAGCTAATTTTTGATTATTGCACGGAACTACTCATTCAACAATAAGGGGTAAGGCAATGAAATCATTCCAACAACAACAACAAAGAAACAGCAACAGCATTTGAAAGCCTTGTGACCAAAACTTCAATCACCAAATTAATTAATAGTCTGAATCTGACCAGTTACTGGTGAAACACTAACTTCACAATCATTAGTGCTTTTGATAGGATAATCCAAAGGCCAATATTGGACAATAAATACCTGGCCTCAGAATTAATTTTGGTGGATTGCAAAGCTGGTTTTGAATGTAGCATTCCTTTAAAAGTAACGGTTTTATTTCAGCTGTGTTATTGACTATGGTAGTACTGTCTCAATAGCCCCAGACGCTTCTTGAAAGTAATGTATTCTATTTTCACACTACATATTCTATATGCATATGAGTTTATTACCATAACATGTGTCTGCCTCAAATCTTCCTCTCTGCACAGCTCAGAAAATGAAAGATGACCTCTTGCTTTCTATCTGCACATACAATGCTGTTATTCTGCTTCAAGAGAGACAGTGGAACAAGCACTGTTTCGAGGAACACAGTCTACATGATTGATAAGCACAAGGCAAGAGCCTACTGAGGTGAGGTCAGAGAGTCTCAGCAATTTTATCACCAACCAGCAAGCCTCATTTGACAATACACCTAGGACTCTGAACTCAGGAAGACTAGGTTTCAAGCAGAGGCTTGTGGCACAATTTTGGGCGAATGAGTCAATAATATAATCCACTACTGCACTTGTTTAGGGAGGTGCAGATAAGAGGCAGTTGGAAATGTATCCCTCTGTGTTGCCTGGTTACCATTTCCAAAAAGCCATGATGGACATGAACATTAAAATGTAAGTGTTTGGATAGAGTCAACACCAGAGAATCAGTTACATGGCTTCAAATGGAAAAAGCAACCGATTTGAAGACTAACGGAGTTCCAGGATATTAAGACTGCATGGGAGAATCTAAAACAGGCTTAATGATGCTTCAGAACCGGTTGCAGATTAAAAGTGGTTATAAAGCAAATTGATATGATCTATGGACATATCCGGAATCTATAAAGAAGATAATCTGCTCGGTGAGACAATGGCCAGATTCTCCAGGAGACAATTAGACTATACAACCTAAAGCAATATAACTACCTTTAAAATTCAAGATATGAACAAAAAGGAAAGACTTGACTCTGTCCAAGGCTGGTCAGCTATTGCGGCAACAATAAGAATTAACAGGAAAAGAAGATAAAGAGAAGAGAATTGCAACAAAGGAAGAGAAGATGAGACAGCAATTACATTAACGGAAGAAGACTCAATTTTAAGATGGGGGGAGGCCATTAAGTGGCGAACAATAAAGTTTAATGAAAAAAGAGATGCTTCCTGATGTTTGCACTAGCGAATTTCATTTATGCTCTTGTATATAGTCAGATTTGCTGGGATTGATGATAGAAGTGACACCATGACTGTTCACCCTCAATGTTAACAAACATTAATTGTTTAAAAAGCTAACTCTGTAAGCATGTATGACCTTCATCTCTTGGGTTTTTAGTGGTTTTCTTTACTTTCTCCCATAGTTTATAGATTCCCCTCCCTTGATTTCTTGTAGTTTATTTAGAAAATGCAGTAAAAAAAATTCAGCCCTTTTGGGGCTGTTTTTTTAAAAAAAAGTAAGTGCTTGTGGGGACAGAACTCAGATGGCATAATATCTGGCTAGTTCCACTGTACTGTACAAAGCTAAATCAATTTATACTGCCCCCAAAGCTGTCACATATGCATTTAAATCACACTGAGATAGCATATGTACCAAGTAATAACAATAATCTGTGATCATAGTCCAGTAGGTATGAAAGATGATAATAACAATGACGTGTATTCTAATGAATATTCCTACCAGAACACACAAGAACACTTGCCTTCTCTGAAAGGTTACAGTTACATGATATGGAGCTTACACTGAACCCACAGTACAATTTGATGCCTAAAAGTAATTCATGTAAGTATTTCAAAATGCATATGGATTCTGTCATTATGTCTGTTTCAACATACTTCTAAAAAATTACTTAACTCTCACTTTGTGTCAGTCTTTATTCGTAAGGCGAACTGTAAACAAACTGAAGAATGCAGGACATTTGAAGGAAGGAGGAACTGCCAGTCCAGAATAAGTAAGTAGATGGTTAGAGAGCATCTAGCTGCCTTAAATACTTCCAAATCTCCAGGGCCGGATGGCTTGTATTCCAAGGTGCTAAAAGAAATTGCAGATGTTATTTCAGAGCCTCTGGCTCTAATCTTTGAGATTTCCTGGAGTATTGGTGTTGTGTCAGAAGACAGGAGAAGAGCAAATGTTGTCCCGATCTTCAAGAAGGGAAAAAAGATGGACACAGGAAATTACAGGCTTGTCAGTTTGACATCAATACCTAGAAAAATTCTAAAGCAGATTATTAAATGCGCTGTCTGTGAGCACCTTGAACGAAATGAGTTAATTGGTAGTAGCCAGCATGGGTATATAAGGAATAAATTATGCCAGACCAAACTTATCTCCTTTTTTGACAAAATTACTGTTGTGTACTGAGCCTAATCTCATCAGCCCCAGCTTGGGTACACAGAACAATGGACTGCTAGGATCCTGGGATGGACCTATCACTCAGGAGTGCCTCTGTAAATAGCCTATTGTTGGGAGTGGGTGTGTGATGGGTGTGCCGTTTCACGGGCTTATAAGCGGGTCTGCTAGAGTTGTCCTTAGTTCCAAGCTGAAATCACAATAAAGCATGAGCTGATCACCAACACATGTCGAACCCAGTATATTTCACTGGCGATGAGGATGGGATCCTGTTGAGCCAGCCCAGCACCCTCCAGCACCGCATTACTATCTGGATCATCGCTACCATGGCTGTCACTCCAGGACATCTGCTGGAGTTCAACCCCACTCACCCAGAGCTCTGGGAAACCTGGGTAGAGAGGCTGAAGTTTTTCATCATGTTCCAGGGCATCACCAATGCAGACAAAAAGCGGGTTCTCCTGCTCAGCGCCTGCGGAATCACCACACTACGTTTTGTCCAGGGACTTGTCGTGCCTGTCACTTTGGAGGTGTCTTCATATGAAGACCTCCTAAAGGCGCTCACCAATCACTTCGCGCCACAACCCAGCAAGATGGCATGCTACGTGGATTTTTATTCGTGCCAACAGAAGCCCAATGAAGCAGCCACCGACTTCATCGCTGACCTTCACAGGCTGGCTCTCCACTGTGAGTTCTCGAACCTGGATAAGACCCTGCTCGACCGGTTCATCATGGGGATCCGGGAACCCAAGCTCTGCCACAAGCTCATTGGCCTAAAGGAGCTGACCCTAGTGACCACGCTACATGAGGCCACCACCTTTGAGAAGGCCCAGACGGATCACCAACACTCCAGTATGCACCAAGCCTCCATCCCCTCAGTATCAGACGGATCTGGTGAGGAGGAAGCCCACCAGGTCTGCCACTCGATGCGCTGCGACCAGTGCCCATCCACAGCCCCCGTACATCCCACAAAGATGACCACACCACCTCCCTGCGCGCGCTGCAGAGATGACCATGTACATTACTCCTGCTGCTTCCACAATGTGACCTGCCACACATGTGGTAAGACTAGCCACATCACACATGCCTGCCACTCCAAGGGCCCCTGAAGACGCACCACGACACATCAGGAGTCCGCAGAACTTTACACCTTGGCCATCCACCAGACTGAGGTACTGAACTTGCCCCAGGACACCCCCCATAAGATAAAAGTGACTGTGTTTATCGAGCACCTTGCAAGATGGAACTGGACACGGGGTCCTCCATCTCCATAATTTCAGAAGAGACTCTACGGAGGCTCTGTCCATGGGGGGGGGCCGCCTTAAGCCCGCTGGGTTCACCCTCAGAGACTTTCAGGAAAACTGGGGCAAGTTCCGTGTTAAATACTGCCATTTTGAAGGAGTTATGGACTTGTTAGTGGCTGGGGCTATCATGGTTCGCGCCCTTAGGCTTTGAAGCAACAGGGGTGTACCACATGACCTCCAAGGACTTTCAAATGGTGTGCAATAAGTTCCTGGTGGTATTTGATGGGACGCTCGGTCACTACACCGGGCCAGATAATGAAACTGAAGCTCAAATACTTTGGCCACCAAATGAGAAGGGAGCACTCACTGGAGAAGACCCTGATGCTGGGAAAGATTGAAGGTCAAAGAAGATGGGGACGGCAAAGGATGAGATGGTCAGACAGTGTCATAGATGCAACGAACATGAAGTTGAGCAAACTTCAGAGGACAGCGGAAGACCGGAAGGTCTGGCGGGATCTGGTCCATGGGGGCGCGAAGAGACGGACTCGACTGTGCGACTGAACAACAACAACCTAACTCACTCTTCTGAAAGATCCACAAAATTAAACAATTACCATTCTCAATTAGCTTTTCAGCAGATTTTGATACCATGCTACAACATGGTTTTGGTAGAAAAATATGCAAAATAGGCTGGAAATGAAGTTATTTAATATGTCTTCAATTTTTGGAGTGATGTAGTGAAACCATTGGGCAGTTTGAGAGTTTTGCCTATATAATGAACAGGAGTTCAATTAAAAGAACCAAATGACAACAATCCTTTAACAGGATGATAGTCAACAAAATGTACCCTGCCAGAGTTTGTAATTGTTTGGGTGGTAGCCAGCCTAGGTAACACTCAGAATCCATAAACAGTATTTAAAGTATGCTATAAAAGCTTTTTAATTTGTTACTCCACAGATCATTTACACTGTCTGCATAGCAAACCATATGTTATAAAAGTGACTGTCTCAAATGGATTTCATGAGAACACTAAGGAGCTAATTCAAGAGCCTTTTAAAAGCCTAGGATTGGGTTTAACATTATTAACATTTAAATAAGCTGTACATCAAAGATAGACTCAGTAAAATCTCCTACAGAAGAAGCAGTTCACCACACTAATGGAGTTGAGGGAGTCCTGTATCATAAGATTATTGACATGCTAGGTTATTGGAGCAACAGTCCAAAACATTTCTGGCCATTTCCCCCCCTGTCTTGTGGGGGGTTTAGAGTTCCTTTTTTGAGATCTTCTATAGATTACCTGACATACCCATTCAGTCAACATTTACCTCTGTTTCCCATTATGCACTTGTTACAGATACCCAAATGTTTTCCTGAAGCAGCCCCTATACACATGCGTGTGTGTATGTCTTTACACACTCCAGCCTTTTGGACAAGTAGTAATCTCCACCACTATCTGGCGGTCTTGGTTTACCAGATAGATTGCTCCAGACCAATGAATATGTGACCCCTTATATATGTATCAGTGTGAAAAAGAGACAAGGGCAGGATTCCCACTTTCATTCTCAGGCAGTGTGTGCTTAGAGTGGTCACCTCATAAAAACTTTCAAAGGGAAATGTGGCAATCTGTTTTTTAATTTGTGGCTAGCCAGAAGGACCTTCCTACTCCTATTTTGACATCACTTCACTGGCTGCAGATTAGTTTCTGGATCCAATTCAAGGTGGTGCTAACCTATGACCAGGGGCCCACATACTTTTAGGTAGTGTTGTTATGGAAAGGGGGATTTCTTTTTCCTGAAATTCACTGATTCCTCCTGTTCACTTTTTTTCTTTTTTTAAAAGAGGGATTTCTTTTTCATTTCTCTTTGTAGAAATGACAGTGCTGAAGGACAGAATCTATGGCATCACACCCCAGCTGAGCTCCCTTGCCTCCCAGACTCTGCCCTCTACTGGTACCACCCCCAAATTTCCAGGAATTTCCTAAACCAGAATTGGCACAAAAATAGGTGAAAACTGAATGATCAACTGAATGACACCTTCCGACCTGAGGGGCTCATCTTCCGGCATCATATCTTTTAGCCTTTTGATACTGTCCATGGGGTTTTCTTGGCAAAGATACTGGAGTGGGTTGCCATTTCCTTCTCCAGTGGATCACGCTTGGTCTGAGTTCTCTGCTATGGCCTGTCCGTCTTGAGTGGCCCTCCATGGCATAGTCTACAGCCTCATCGAACCACGCAAGCCCCCTCACCACGACAAGGCAGTGATCCATGAGGAGGGGGGGACACAAACTACTACTGAGAAAATCTACAAGTCAATCTAGAGAATCCCGAGAACTAAAGGGGAAAAAAAACTTTATTGCTAATTCCCCAGCATACTTAATTGTATCTCCCCAAAATATCATCGTTATCCCTAGCTGGTGTTTTGGCTTGGCAAAACATGACAAAGTCTTGCTTCTTTCTGGATCATGTTGCAGGGGTCCTGGCTCTGTTTTGAAGTGGTAGAATGAAACTCAACAGGCCTTAAGCATAACTAGTTTATTGTCTCAGAATGCAGCTAACCACAAGAACAGGAAACTTCACCCACTTCAGCCATTCTTCAAAACTACAGGGGATGGGGTCATGGCGCCGAACAAAATGGCTGTATAAGTTCGAGCTTCGCTCTTACAACTCCTGCCTCAAATCAATGCTATTGTCATTTCCTCATAAAATCTTATGAAACTTATGGGAACAGAGAAGAACAACACAGAGAAAGAGAAAAATCCGACTTCCAAATGGATCACCAACTATGCTCACTCTGTGCCGACCTCACAGAGTGAGCATAGCAAAATGGCAGCTGGACGACAAGAAACCTGCAAAATGGAAATGGGTAAGTCAGATCTGCTTGGTGCAATGACAAACATGGAGACCCGAATTCTTGAAATTATGTGATCTTTTCTTGAGCCGATGCGAACACAACTAGCAGGAATCCAAAAATCTCTCCACGAAGCCAACCAAAAAGCTGAAACCACCCTCACAATAGGCCAAACCTTGCAAAATGAAACAATCAAAGAAGGATTAAATCAAGGACTTTAGCTTGCCTTGTACACCTGAGTTACAATCATTACCAGAAGAAATGTCACAATCATTATATTGTAGAATTTAGATAACAAGGTTATACGTAACATTATGGAAGAAATTTGCATGTAAATAAGTATTTTCCTTTCTAATATAGTTCAATTAAAAAAAAACCTAAACTCCTGAAAACCATATTTTTAATGCTTATTGAAGTCCCTTCTAAAACCATCACTAACTTTGATGGACCAGTTCCATGGTTCTAAACCAAGATTACAGAAATCTTTTACAGACCAGCATGGTGTATCAAACAAAACACAATTGCATTTGTATGTGGTGCACTGATCTATTCAACAATAATGAGAAATGACAAATTTTCACAGATGTGTGATCAGCTAATAGACAGCTCTGAGGGTGATTTAACAAGCTGTTTTTTCAGTTGAGAACAAAATGGCGTCTATGACCTTTCAGGGAAGAGTGATGGGGAGAAAAGTAATGCGCTATGGCAGATCTTGCCCAGCAGAGATGCAGGGTGAGCCAACATTGCCCTTGTACCAGTGCAACCTCATGGCATAGTATCATTAAAGGCTGAGTAGGATAGCTGGTAAAGAATAAAAGAGGAAAAAATAAAATCTGACAGACACAACCATGGATAATATTGAGGATTTTATAACTGCCTGTCACTTACTTCCCAAGTATTTAATTTATTTGAGAACCTCTACTATGTTGCAAGAATGAATACTGAAGAGCTGTTAGGTGCTCAGCAGTCCCTCAAAGGAAGATGAAGAGAACCGATTAGACATCTGTGAAACTGTACATTTAGAAAATCACTTACCTTGACATTTCCTTTTTAGCCTACCATATTTTTATTTCTTTATTTTTGCATTTTAGTCCACTGTTCCATGTGGACTCTATCTGGAAGAACCTGGAAACTGGAATCTGCCCCAGAGTCTTTTCACTTCCAATAAATGGTGAGCTCATGTATGATATAAAAAACTAAACAAAGAAAAATATATGTCACTTTGTAATAAAGTCTCAAATTTTAGACATGGAACCCACTTGAGAAATGTTGTTGGCCTTGTTTGTTTATTTATTACATTTCTATTTGAGCCTTTAGGCTTCTGTGTATTTATGACCGATAATCAACATCTTTCTGATTCCTTCAGAATTCCTTGGTGGTTTTATCCATGTTAAACCTTCAAATTTGTCCTGAAACTTTGTTTTAGGGGGTGAAAGTTGCAACAAGTATAGTTATAGTCACTGTTTAATTTTTTTCCTATATAAAATGTCCAAGTAGTGACTTGCTGTTTTATAAAAGGTGTGTGTGTGTGGGGGGGGGGAGATTCTTTTATGAGATTTACAAATGATACTATTTGAAAATTACTTCTAATGATCCAGTAAACTAGAACCATGGTCATTGAATGGCACGACAAAACCTGAAGAAATTATTTAATGTATGATAAAGAGCCAGAAAGATGAAAAATGTTGTCAGTTTAAGACAAAGAGAAGTGGGCAATTTAAAAATGCATGGAGGGACAAGATGCTCCCTACATACAAATCTTTTCCACTGTGGAAGCAGACACAAGGACTCCCTAAATCTATAAATTTCTTGCAGAAGCTCACTAGTAAAGATGTTTTGTAACTAATATAAGTTTATTTTTAAGTAGCTATATGAAGTACTGAATTTTGTCCGTCTTACAAGCATATGCTTGCAACTTAGCAAAGTTACCTTTACAAAGAGCTATTACATATTCCGCCAATACAATAATGATAACAACCCAGCACCTGAACTGGCTGGGAGTTCTAATTTCTGTCCCACATGTATAAGCATTAAAACAGATTATTGTTCCATTACTATGCATGTAAAAGGGTGGAGAAGGGGGGTAGTATCCTTTTATTACTTTTTTAGATCATGGGCAAATATTAACTCCCCCCCCCTTCGGTTCATAATATTAATAAAGGTTTGCTACTATACTACTATTAAGTACATTCTGTTGCCAAGCAGGATCGGGATGAGAAGGACTTGAGACCAAGAAGTGAAAATAAATGGGAGGGGGAGTGGAACTGGGCGGACAGAGAGAGAAATGAAGGAGAAAAGTGTGGAAAAGAGGGAGAGAACTCAAGGGAAGAAGTGGGAAAGTTTTTTTTATCCTGATGTAACTACCATTTTGCAATATCTGGCGGAGCTGGGTGCAAGGAAAGGAAGAGACAACGGCTAGGCTATTTGAAGCAATGATCTTATTAGCAGGCTGGCAATTTACTGTAAGCACACAGGGAACATGGCTAAGTTAGAATGATCCGTTGGGCAAGTTTGCTTCAGTAGGAGAAAGACAAGTTTGGTCAATAGTGGAGTGCCTTTTACTGTGCTCCCTGCACCCCTAGTGGCTGTAGTCAGAACTGCATTTAAAAATAAAGGTAAAGACATTCAGCTGGATGCAGAATGACTGGCTTTGAGGGCCCACCAACTGACTTAAGAGTCCCTGATTTTTGCCCCTGCAATCCCCAGAATGCCCTGGAAGAAAACAAAGCAGTTTGATGCATTTTAGTACTTTCTTTTGCACCCAGTTGGCAGAGTTGAACTGATTCAAAAGGCCCAGTTTCAGATTAATTTACTGAGTAACAAGGCTGGAGAAATAATACAAAAACTACCTACCAAATGCGCAAGAGATTCTTTTTCCTGGCAAAAAATTTAAATGATTTCCTCCCATAACAAATATTTATTAAATTGGAAATTTCTACTCATCAAGGATAAAATCCAGAGACATTAACATCAATGAAAGCATCGTCAGTGATTCTATAGCAATGGTTTGTCATTGGTTCCATGAGCTGCCTATTCTATTTAGAGAAGGAAACCAAAAATTGTACAGTGTAGCACATGGGGCAAACAATAACAGTAACCAACTTTGAAAAAAGTGAACCTTCACTGATTTATGATTTTGTTAAGGAAATATTTCTGACCCTGAAAGTGCTATTTCTGAGTTTTGACCTGACAATCAAAATGGGCATACATTCAACAGGGTCTAATTCGTACTCCCCATCTGATTAGGTATGAACAGACAAACTTGCCCAGTTTAAATGTGCAATGGATGAAATACATTGATATAATGACATTTTATTCATTGAAACCTCTCTGTTTGGCATTTATGCAATAATAATAGTGGCATTTTCACCTCTTGAGTGGGAACAGTGCCATTCCAGCAGATGGGTGTGAATATAGAAGCCAGGAGAAGGATATACCTTATGAGTTTCAAATGGGTAAATTAAGGGCAGATTTCCAAATCCCAGTGCAACAGCTGAGCCTCTGCATTTAGGGTGAGAAGTGGCCAGGAATTACCTCAGCAAGTCTAATGAGCACTTGGCTTGAAAATAAAACAGAAAATTGTTCACTAAGGAAGGTTTTGTGAATACAGGATTAGGCGGGAGGGGCTTTCCTACAGAGTCACCTCGGACAGAGTGGATTGCATTAGAGGTCAGTTATGTAAGGCCATGGTAAAGTAAATTGTAATTGGGATTTTGTGTTGTTTGCTTTTACCTGCTTCATTGCTCCTTGTTCGTGCTATTGGTTTCTTATATTGTCTTCCTCCCTCCACCTGTTTCCTACCATATTCTATAGAAACTTACTGAGCAATGAACTGGACAGCAACTCTTGTCTTGGCTTTTCTCAACAATTCACACAAACATAGCTTTTTGATAACAGCCCAGACCCTTATTTAGGGTCTTCATCCAGGACTCTAAAATTTCTTTAATATGTGAGACCTGAATAGTAAAAAAGATGCCAGTTGTTACTATGGGTATAGGTCACAAAAATGGATTATGAAAACATTTAGAACAAATTGACACATTTCTAGTTTTGAAACAGATTCCTGAAATCTGCTTCAGACATTACAAAACATGGTTGCAGAAGAACATTCATGATTCATTAATGCTTTATTATTTCTTGTTTATTCATGCAATAAGATACGTGAACTGCTCCAATTTTTCAATACACATAGAAAATGACCACATGAAATATAACTTACCATACTTCCTTTGTTATCATGTTTTGGAATATTTATTCATTTACTGCATTTTTATCCTGCCATTTCCCAGCAGCTCAAAGTTATTTATATCATTCTTCTGGCCTTCATTTTAATTTCACAACAGCCTTGTAAGGTTGGTTAGGCTAGAAGAGAGTGAGTGGCCAAAAGTCACCCAGAAAGCTTCATGGCACTCTGGGAATCTGTACCATTTTCTCCTAGGTCAAGGGCTGATGCCCTTTGGTGCCTTCAATTACAGCCTTTCCCAGGTTGTTCTGCTTTGAACAATATTACCTGAATTAACCAAATAAAGGCATGACCCATGCAAAATATCTGCAAAATATTTGTTACCTGCTCATACTTGATGCATAGATTGACTTTGAAAAAGTGGAATTCATGGCAGGGATTGGTTTCCCTTGGCCCCCTAGAGACAAGCAAAGAAAAAGATCTTATTGGGTTGTTGAAGCAGCCAATCAGGAGGAGTGATTTGGCCTCATCTATTCTGCCCACGCCTTCACCATGCTGGCTTTTCTGCTGTCTGCTGAGGAAGATGGTTGCTTTTTGAGCTGCTGCTTGGAGCTTATTGACAGGAGATTGATGATCATTGTGAGGGAGATTGTGAACTAAGGGTTTGAATTAGTGTGTTTTTGGAGATTGTGGCAATTCTGTCCAATAAGAGTGAGATTGCTTTGAAAGTCAGGGGAGGGGATTCCCCTTTGTCCCTACTAGGTGGTGAATAAAAAAGTGAGTGGGGGGCAAATTGGTTACTCTGTTACTCTGTAGGGTCAGGTGAGGATGTCTGGAGGAAGTTCCCATATCAGGGCCCAAATAATTAGCGGTTGGCCAAACTGAACCACAAAGCAAAATCCTTTGTAAATTTTGCTATGGACATGGTTCATGAACAGAAATTCGTGATGGGTCTATCATTATGAGCTTCCATGGACTTTTAAAGCAGTTCATGGTGGTTTGTGGTGGTTCATGGATGGAGCAGAAAGCAAAGGTTTATAGGAACTCCGCGTTTTTTTAACCCCCTGCTTCCTGTTCCCGGTGAAAGCTGCAAAAATAACTAAGCGGCTAGGAGGAACTCCCCACCACTCAGCTGTTTCAGGCTGTCTTGTACAGTCCCTTTAAAACAGTGCAGCAGTTTTGGAGCTGTTTTCTGCAGTACCTTTAAAGTTTAAAGAAATGGCACAAGACATCCTGAAGCCAGGACCCGGACCCACCCAGATCCTGTTTGCAGTGCCGTGGGGAAGGGTGAGAGCAGGTATCAGCCATAGCACCCCCCTCCTTTGCCAGGCAGAGGGGGCAGATCAGAGTCAAGCGTGGGAAGCTGGAGTGCTGGCCCTATTAGCTGTCTCAAGGGGTATTCGGGGGTGGGGGTGCCTGATGGCTATTTAGGGCACTGTGCTGCCCACGCCACCCCCGCTCACTATCTTTGGCCATTGGACAGCTTGGCCCTCCCTCCCGGTCATTTAGTTAGGTATTTTGCAGGGGTTGCATGCGGTTCTGTATACCTGATTTTCTTGCTGCAGCTTGGCGGTGTCAGCATGGGGCTGGATCCATTCTCAGGAAAACCAACCTGCATACCCATTTCCTGAGTGTGGGGATTCCTTTAAGGAGTCTTGGCATGAGGGGAGACTGATACGTCCAGCCCAAGGGCATGTCTGGGGAATTAGCCTCACACTCAGGTGGCAGGGGAGACCACCTCTGGACTTCCACCCTTGTTGTTGTTGTTCAGTCGCACAGTCGAGTCCGACTCTTCGCGACCCCATGGACCAGCTCCCGCCAGGCCCTCCTGTCTTCCGCTGTCCTCTGAAGTTGGCTCAATTTCACGTTCGTTGCGTCGATGACACTGTCCAACCATCTCATCCTTTGCCATCCCCGTCTTCTTTGACCTACAATCTTTCCCAGTATCAGGGTCTTCTCCAGTGAGTGCTCCCTTCTCATTTGGTGGCCAAAGTATTTGAGCTTCAGTTTCATTATCTGGCCTTCCAGGGAACAGTCAGGGTTGATTTCTTTTAGGATTGACTGATTTGGTCTTCTTGCAGTCCAGGGGACTCTCAAGAGTCTTCTCCAGCACCATAGTTCAAAAGAATCTATTCTTCGGCCTATTCTTCCACCCTAGTGGGATCCAAAACCTGCCATCCCAAGGTGACCAATGGATCATTACTACGGCTGCAAGCAATAAAGTTGTGGCTAATTTTATTCCACTCTTTCTAAAAAAAACATGTACTTGTGTGTTATTTCAACTGGAAAAGCTTTAAATTAGACTAGAATTTGTGGGTTGAGAGGAACGTTTGACCTGGGTGCTCACGTCAGCCCTTCCCCTTGGTGCTGGAGCCACAAACAGCTGAGCAGCAGGGAGCAAGCTGCTTCTCATCACTCAGCTGCTTTTTTGGGCTTTTTGCAAATCTGCTAATCAGTCATGCACCACAAACCAAGCCAAACTGCATATTTCTGGTTTGTGCCCATCCTTACAAACAATGCTCATCTAGGCATACGTTTAGCAAGCTTGATGTCAAAGATAGGATATCAATCAGTTCCACTGAAGCACGATCCCTGTGGGGAGTGCTCATTGCCCTTAGGTGTTACGCCAATAAAGGTTATTGGAATTGGAATTGGCCCTTAGGCGATCATCTCTTGCCCACAACCAAAATGAAAATATGGTACAGTGAGTATGTGGATGTTTTCTCACTGCTATTTAGGAATCCCAAAGTTAAGGAATAAAGTAAGGATCATAATAAAGAAAAGTTTAGTAAGAAGCCTGCTGACCATATCTGGGACACCTGGTTGTCTGGCTATACTACATATATGGTGGTTGTCATTCAGGTGCAGCTGGAGAAAGTACAGGCTTTAATAAAATATGTGGACAATATTCATAGAGCATATGGAGAGTGTGCTAGGTCCGTGTGGCTCTGTTAAGATGAAACGTACTTGGAGATATGAAACAGGTAAAAAGTTTGCTAACAGGAGCTATTATTGCTTGGTCTGATTTCCTACAAAGGAGGACTTGGAGGTGAACTTTGAAGCTTGCTTGGGTCGATCATGAAAGGGCTAAGCTTAATAGTTATATGCATAGGGTTATTTTGGAGAGTGGAGGTGTCTGTGTCACACAACTCCATTAGATAAGAGATGCCACACGTGTATAGGGGTGATGGTGTGCATCTTTCTTCAAAAGGGTGCTGTGTCTATTTGGCAGATCTGTGTCAGGGCCTGCAGAGAGTCAGTTTGGTGCAGTGGTTAGGAGCATAGACTTTGATCTGGGAGAACCAGGTTTGATCCCCCACTCCTCCACATGCAACTGCTGGAGTGACTATTGGTCAGTCATAAGTTCTTTCAGAGCTGTTCTCTCAAGGGCAGTCTCAGCCCCACCTACATCACAGGGTGTCTGTTGTGAGGAGGGGAAGGGAAAGGGATTGTAAGCCGCTATCGGAGCTCCCGCCCACCTGGCAACGCCGCTGGTGGGCGGGGGCTCTTTTGACACTCCGAAGAATGGAGATGGCAATGAAGAGGATGCTATGTGTCCTGACGCCACGGAGGGGTGTGTGGAGCCAGCCGATGCAAAGGGCCAGGCTCTGCTCCTGCCCTCTGTCAGTTGCTCCGCATGCTCGCCCACCCTCCCGCCCTGTTTATTAGTGCAGGCTGTGGCTGGTCGCCATTTGGGGCCAGGTAGGAATTTTTCACTTTCACCCAGATTGGCTGAACAGGTGGAGGTGTTTTCACCTACCTTGCACTGAGGACAGTGGTTTAAAGGATGTTATGGTGGATGGCGTTAAATAGGTTGGTCACTTGGCAGGCTTGTGCAAGCAAAACGGAACTGGTGAGCACCCTTCGGCATATCCCGTTTGGGAACAGGTGGTCATCAGGAACTGCCTTCGGATTTCAGGGTCCTGGGTGGGGAATGGTGACCACCTCCACTGGGAACCTTTAAGGCCAGGCTCCTCCCTGCAGGTTGGAAGGCTTCAGGGGTAGGCGCTCCTAGGAGGCAACCAGTTGCTGGGCTGCTGGTCATGAGCCAGAGAGTAAATGGAGCTGGGTGACCCACCCTTTAAGGGCAAGGGGGTTGGTCAGGGAGTGACGCCTGCCTTGCCTGTTCCATGCTTGCTTAGTTGTCTTTGCTGCAATGTTCTGTTAAATAGTTAATAAAGTGGCCCTTGTTTAATTCCAAACCGTTGTCTGTCTCATTATTCTGGCTGGGGGGGGCAAGAGACTCCTTAAGATAGAATCATAGAACCATAGAGTTGGAAGGTACCTCCAGAGTATCTAGTCCAACCCCCTGCACAATGCAGGAAATTCACAAATACCTCCCCCCCACACCCCCAGTGACCCCTGTTCCAGGATTTCCAGCCAAACTGGCCTGGAGAAAATTTGCTTCCTGACCCCAAAGTGGCAATCAGCATTTCCCTGGTTGGGTAAGAAAGGCATTATATCCTGCCCGTCTGTTTTTTCACACTGATCCTGTTACTACTCATACACAAGTACACAAATCACCACTCCTATGACAATTATCCATATATATAGGTAAAATAAAATACACTAACCATTAATAAGTGTTCATAAGTAACATGTCAAATCCAGGGATGCATTCAAATCAAATGGATAAACAGTGTTTAATTTAAAAATCCAAAAGGCTTCTCGCCACAAGAGTGTTTGTCGAATATCTCTTCGACAGTAATTGCTGGTCTGGATCACTTCTATAACTACAAATTTAAAATCGTCAAGTACCAATGATGTTATTTAGGGAGGAGGGATAGGGAGAAGTTCCTCATGTTTCAGGCCACACATGATCATTCAGTGGGAGAACCTCTGTCCCTGTTACCATGACATATTTGGAGTTTGGAATACTCTGCAAATTTAAATGCCCTGGGCCCCCAGGATGTTTTAGAATTAGCCTAATTGTTAGGCAGGGGTGGGGGGATGTTTACAAAACAAATGTCTGAACTCTGTAAATATGCTGTCCCAATAAGCATAGAAACTGCCACTGTAAAACAAGCAATTGAGGATTGTTAACTTCCTTTTTGGGTTATGAGCTATAGGCAAGCTTGAAACAACTTAGTTCCAGTCATAGTCAACTCAGCAGTGATTATTGTTTTTAAACCTTAGTCAACAGTACTTAACTGGGAATACAAACATTTTGTTGTTGTATCCATGGTGTGTCTGGGACCAGAGAGAGAGAGAGAGAGAGAGAGAGAGAGAGAGAGAGAGAGAGAGAGAGAGAGAGAGAGAGAGACTGCCACTTCAAACTGTGTATTTCTTTTCCACCTGATTCCCAGAAGGGACACAGGTAGGTTGCCTAGTTATTATTAATTAACTGTTGCTGTTTCCTAATTAATTAGAAGCTGTCTTGCAATCTACAGTTTCTCAGTATAGGCTCTTCAATGCCACAGTTATTCAGTAATTCTGGATGATATTTGTAGCTTTATAATAACAATGGCATTGAATACAGTGTACATTCATACAAAAAAGAATCTATAGACATCACAATTCCAGAAGAAATCATTTGCCTTGGCACCCCCCAATGAAGAGACAACAATATTGGCAGAGGTCATTTCGGGGGGGAACGCGGGGGAACACAGTTCCCCCGGGTGAGGTGCAGGGGGCGGGGCACATGATGAAGCCCCGTCCCCTACTTCCGGCCACCCCGCTTCCAGCCCTCATTCAGCCAGGAGGAGGCAGGAGAAGAGGGAGGGTAAGTTCCTCCCTCCCCGCCTCTCCCCACCCCTGCCTGCCTGGGGCCAGGGAGGGCCTCGGCAGGGCTTCCTCGCACTCCCGCTGGCCTTGCAGGTCCACCGCCAGGCCCCTGATGTCAGGGGGTGTGGCATATGCTAATGAGTTATGCTAATGAGTTCCCCTAGCTCTTTTTCTACGAAATGACCCCTGAATATTGGTTTAATTATTTTATTCAATTAATTATTTATGCAGATCTACATCATATCATTAAATATGCTAACGTATTTAAATAAGCGGGCTGTGCTAGGCAGCCTAGCAATGGTGGCTTTTGTTGGGCAGACCCACCCTGATTCCAAACTTGGCCTGCATCTTCCTCTGGCCTCATTTATCCTGTGGGAGCACATAGGAGCGGAGCTCCGGCAGTAAGGACCCCAGGGGGCGGGAACATGCAACAAGCCCTGCCCCCTGCTCCCAGCAGCCTCAGTCGGGCCACGAGGAGCAAGAAGCAGGCAGGTAAGTGGCAGAGCCCCCCCCCCCAGCCCGCCGTCAGGTACAAGCTCTTCGTCCCCTTAAGATCTGCACGCCCCCCCCCCCAATAGCTAGCAATCCAAAACAGTCCAGTGGAGCCTGAGCAGTGGGTGTTGCCTTCTGACACACTTCTGGTGATGTCAGGGGGTGTGGCATATGCAAATAAGTTATGCTAATAAGTTATGCTAATTAGCTCATGCACCTCTTTTTTTACGAAATAACCCCTGATGATAGCAAAGCAGTTTTTTTCCCATCTGTCTCATATGCAAAAACAAAGCAGCTCTCTCTCTGTGTTTTGCAGGCCCTAAAGCTGCCAACTCTGGCTTGGGAAATTCCTGACTATTTGGGGGCTGTGAGGTGAGGGAGCTCATCAAGAATGTGATGCCATAGAATCTGCCCTCCAAAGTTACAATTTCTTCCAGGGAACTGATCTCTGGAATTGGGAGATACTTGTAAATCTAGGAGGACTCCAGGCCCCATCCTGTCCCTCACTGCCCCAGGGAAACAGAAACTTAACACTAACATCAGAAAATGGAAACTGAAAGGAGAGTGCTCCTGACATTGCACTGTTGTCAGAAGAATAGCCAGACATGGCTTATTGGTTGAAGGTTGAAAGTGAGAGGAAATTCCTTTGGATTAGTTACCCTTCTGAAGTCTATTAACAAGTCATGCTCAGCTCATTTTTATATCTATTTATGTGCTGTCAAATCACAAATGATTTAGGGTGACCACAACTAAGGGTTTTCAAGGTGTGAGAAGCCGAGATGGTTTGCCATTGCCTTCCTCTGCGGAGTCTTCCTTGGTGATCCCCCATCCAAATTCCTACCCTGATTAGCTTCTAAGACATGATTAGACTGGGCTATACCATACCATTCCACATCCTCAGTTCATTTTTGCAGTCGTTATAATCTAAACACACATCCCCAATTAATAATGTACATGGTGTCATGAAAGGGAGGGACTTCTTAAGGCAATACTGATTTGTCCTTAACACATTCTGAAAATTAATTATTGCAATATGTCATATCAATGACAGTCTTGATTTCTGGCCACTATTGTAAAATTGTGAAACATGGTTAGGTCAGAATACCAAGTAAGCAACATTTTCAATCATAACAATGTTGCAAATATTAATAAAAAGACACACTTGGGGTCTGTTAAAGAGTGAGATGTAGTTTTGCCACAGGAACTGGGAATTGTTTATTCAACACAATGTGCACTCTGTGTTTATTATGATATTTTTTTATTATGGCCATTTCATTTCCCCTTGGAATATTTTACTTTACTTGAACAACCAAGAAAATGAATTTTACACCAGATAATTATGAATTGATATGAATTACACCTCATACATATGGATGATCTGTTTTGTGAACTTGAAACAACAAGAAAGATACATGTCATCAGAGAGGTTCTCATTTAAAGTCCAAGATACATCAGATTACACCTGAATTTCACTAATATAAAAGCTTGTATGGAATGAGGAATGAGTTGTGTTAAGTTGGTCATGTGAATGTTGTCTGTTGTGCTTTTTCCTTCCTGACTGTTTTTCATAGAGTGTTGATTGGTATTGCCATCACATTACTTACATTAGTCCTTTAAACAGTCTTCTCTATATTTTTCTGGCCCTAAAGAATTGCATCTATATTTAACAATGCAATAGAGATATTAATATAATTGAAATTAATCTTTTCAGGTGGGCAAGATCTTAATAGCTGCTGCATTGAGCCAAGGACTCATTTGAGCACAAGCAAGATTACATGCCAGTTAAAGACTATCACATTGACCCATCAGTATGTAAACACAGTGTTGTGTTTGAGGTAAAGGTTCTTATGCAAGAACTTTAAAAAGCATCTCTACTTTTAGAGTAACATAGAAACCAAAATGACAAATGATGTAAATTTTTAATGTCATTAAAATTAGATTTATAACAAATGTCATACCCAGTCTTTCTCCCCAGCGGAGACCTAAAGCTGCATTGTTCTCCTGTCCCTCATTTTATCCTCACAGCATAAGACTGTCAACCTTCTATGGCGGGGATCTGAGTATTAGAAATGCATGACAGGTCGCTCAAAAGCTCTCTTAGGCTGTGGTCACATGAGCAGTTTGTCGTGATATAGTAGCATTACCTTTGCAAATTTAAAAAGCATGATTGGACAAGAACATCTGCCTTCCATGCCCCAGTTGTCAGGACTCCATGTTGCCCCACTTTGGAAGCAATCAGGCACCAGGGAAACTCTGGTATTAAGAGATGGCAGCGCTTCCACTCTGCATTTCCCAATTTCTGACCCACCCTCCATTATGAAGTCAAGACACTTGGGCAGTCTGAACCTTCCCTTCCATTTCCATCTCCTTTGTTGTTGTTTTCTTGATCAGGTAGCTATGTGTGCATAAATGCATAGTTACCCCTGGCATTATCAATCACCGTGAATCGGGAGTCCCTGGGGGAGTTGTTTTTGAGCGACAGATACCCCCAACTCCTCTATCTTGTTTCTGTGTCAGAGTCTGAGAGCATCCCATGATTGACAAAAGGGTAAATGCACTGACATCAATGGGACTACTCTTGTGTAGATCACCACTTTACCCCCCCATGTATCCCATGGAAGAGAGACGAAGGGAAGGAGGCTGAGAGGGGCCGAACTACTTGGCAGTGAGATTGTGGATCTGTCAAAAAGGAGCCAGAGCTTCAGATAAACACTTATGGACATGGGTGAAAGGGGGAAAAAGAATGCTGCAACAATCTGAACAATTGACCATGGGGTAAGGACACAGTTAAGCCAGTTCAGGATGGGATGTCTGATAAAAATTCTCACAGCTATTTAAACCATCACAGCCAAATCGTGCCAAGCTTCCAGTGTGACCACAGCCTTATTATATGTTTCCTGTCATAAGCATAACCTAGTTCAGGGTGTTCTAATTCCTTTCATTTTGGGGGGTTAGTGGCCAATATTCAAACATGTAGCATTATTTTTCTGATGAGTTATGCCTGCTACAAAGACCCTTAGCTTCCATTGCAAATAGCACGGGGTGGTGCTGGTGTCTCACTTGGGCCAAGATAATCCCATGCCTTTCAGCTTGGCCCTGGAACTCCCACAATCATCCTGAAGCCAATTTTGTGTCTCCTAGCTGTATTATCTGTTGAGTTATGTGTTATAAATGGACAGAGAGAAAGACAGGCCAATTATTTTATCACACTATAAATTCATGATAATAGCAAGCAAAATGATTTGTTTTGTTATATATTGCTTTGGATCAGGATCATATGGGGGGAGGCAAGTGGAATCTTTGTCTGGGTGCCCATAGTGACTTTCAACAGCCCTATTTTCCTCTTTATTTCTATTCAGAGAGGGGAAACTATTTGACTATTGATGTAAAATTAAGAGTTTCTTTCACATTTCTGAACAGACTACCGTGGACCCCATTCATGCAAAATGATCTAATTTCAAAACCAGAAGATAAATGACAGTTAGGCCCAGTCTTACCCTGGTGTGGCAGAGGTGAAAGCATGCTGAAGTACTATAATGAACCATACCATTTCAGACTTCAGGTGGATATTTTAAAAAGATGTCCTACATTAACCAATTCCATTGCTACTGATTAGTTTCCTAATATGTTCTGCTCCCGCAATTTTGCTTATTGAGCAAGGCCTTCTGAATGTGCACCCTGGGAATAGATAAGATCACTGGTTGCCCATTCACAAGTATCCTCTGTGGTGGACCCACCAGGTAGAACGACCTGCCTGAGTAGGTCAGGAAGGCTCCCACAACAGTAAACTATCACAGAATCTGTAAAAGTGGACTTTTCAGTGATGGTGATGTTGCTGCAGTTCTTAATGCCTGTTGAATGACTGTAAATGGTTTTATTGTATTTATTGTGCATCTTGAAATTTATAATCCACCTTGCACCTTCGTGAAAAAGGTGAACTATAAATGGCATAAACAACAGCAACACATATCCAATGCAGCATTTTTTTAAAAAATCAAATCATTTCTGAATACAATGGCTCCCCCCTTTATAGTGGAAAGGGTTCCATTTCATATTCATTTTCTGCAATAATTGTAACCCTGAGTGGATTGCACAAAATGTTTTTAAAAGGAACACCACATGGATATTAGCCAGGGGTTTGACTTTGAATTAAGCTGTAGCCATGAGACACTAAAGTCATACACATTTTATTCAATTATTTTGCTGTGATGGTGCCAAGGAAGCTCCCCCAGTTCACATTTTGTTCACATATGTTGTGAACAAGCACACCAAGTCTAATGTCTTTTCTGAAGCTGAGTCAGAGTAATGTAGAATTCTTCTGAAAAGAATTGTCAGGAAAAAGTTCAACAGCAACGTGCAAAGCACTTCAGTTGCTCTCATGACTGTTCAGAGGCCATCATCATTGTAAAGCAGATTTCTACCAAGTTTGGTGAGAGTAAAAACATACCGTATTTAGGAGCAGATACCTGAAAATGATAAGAAATTGGGAATGTCCCTGCTGTAGAAATAGGGGTGCCAACAGGAGGCTGGCAACTGGAATCACTTACAGTACAACCAGAAGGGATTGTCAGTGCATTGCCAGCTGTAGCATTTGGCCAAAACTCTATGGATTAATGATAGAGTTTTGACTGAATGCTAGAGCATTGCTGGACAGCACTTCTGATCATGCTGGAAGTGACATCAGAGCACTGGGATACTGGCAATCACCCTCCTCCCATTTCAACCCCATTTTTCTCCCACCACCCAGCTGAGCGGTGGTGCAAAGGGCCCACTCAGGGCAGAGGTCCCCTGTTCCAAGTGGGAAAATGGCAATGCTATGCAGACCAAAACTGACTGGACCTCCGTAATCTCAAGAGAGCTTTTCTCAGTACTACTACCTGAAATAACCGGAGGTGATAAGATTCCCATTAGACTTTCTATATGCCAGGTGTATGAGCAACGGATTATTAGCATTAAAGTCCCTACATTGTGGCTGCGATCACATGCACAGTTAGACCCGACATAGGTGCGAATGCCAGGAGGATTTAAAGGGTGCAATCAGACAACAACATCTGGGAAGTGCCCCGCAGTCATCGGCAACCCATTCTGCTCCGCCGCAGAAGCGAAGTTAAAAGACACCGGGGGAAATCTGGTAGTTAACGGGTTGTGACGGGCCACGGACGGACTTTCCCATATCTGATCACTCCAGCACACTCTCATGGCATCGGGATGGTCTGATCAGGCCATCCCGACTCCGTGCCATTGGTTTTTCCCCCCTTCACAGTATGCACATCATCACAAACTCCATAGCGAGCCCTTGGTGTGGAGGTGCGATTCATTGATCCCTCGGTTAAGCGCAAGGAGAAAAAACGGCACAAGAAACCCCCAACTCGCCTGCAGTTGCGTCTGATCACGCACTAACTGACTGCACCCACAGCTTCAGAGGGAGGTGTGATCGTGCAACTGTGGGTCAAAATTCGCCAGAGGAAATAGCCTCGCTTCCCCTCCCCCCCGTTTTTTCTGGCATGGAGCTGCCCTATTTAAAAGTATAGGCTTTTGAAATCCCTTTCAACAATACAGTGCAACATATATCTGTTCAATTTTAGTTCAGAACACACACACACACACACACACACACACATATATATAACATTTAAAACTTTGTGTTATTGGAAAACAAATGAAAGTTAAATAACTTTCAGTAGTGACTAGTGCTGAGGGAAGTAAATAAAGAAAAAAAATATTGTTACAGTGATGGTAATATTAGCTGCCACAAACAAAATCAGTCAATAAAAGCACTTCAGAAAGTTAAAAAGCCAAATGAATGAATAAGTCTTTCTTTAAATTCAATATTCCCTTGTATAAAATATTAGGGCTCCAGCTTAAATTGCCTCCTCCTGAGTATAGTATATTTTTTTCTGTTTTATCAGCACTCTTACTCTCTAGTAAATTCATTTATTTGCTCTAAACTGCAGTTGGTTGCCAGGTCTTTTCAGCACACATCAGCTCCACAGTAGACCCTTTATCAACTCTAAAGCTCTTGCTTCATAGATCATTGATTCCTCTCTACATCTTTACAACCTAACGTTGCCCTTATGACTTGAAGGTGTAGAAGCTTAGCAGAGCACATTCCTCAGTTCTGATTGGCTGAAACCAACTGCAGGGTAAAGAAATTCTGAGGCGACCTTGAAACTACTCAAATTTCCCATTAATGGTACATAGGGATGAATTTCTCCTGTTTTGCAGAACAGAGACAGTGCAATGGGACACCAAGTCGAACAATTCTCTTTTATGTTGCACCAGGGGTAAACAACAAAAATGCACCTTAGATAATAAGACAATTAATTCAATGACAAGTCTGGGGTTTTGTTTTGTTTTTTAGTCATATTTCCTGGATTAGAGATTGCTTTCACTTAACTCTTCATTCCATATTCAGCTAAACTACCAGGAAGGAGAAAGGTCAGGACTATTAAGCTTAAGTGTGAGCAGATAACAGCATGACCAGACATAAATAAAAGCACATGTGTATGTCACAATCAGGGATCCCACCAATATTCAAATGAGGTGATGATAAAAGAACAACCTGTACACCATCTAAAATTGGGTGATTTTTCTTGGATGCATGAACAAGCACAGGCTAGCATGAGATAGTACTGGTTAGAGTGTCAGAAACTTAGATCTGAATCCCCACTCTGTGATAGAAGCTCACTAGATGACGTTGGTCCAGTCACTGCCTCACTGCCCCTCAGTTTAACCTACCACACAGGATTGTTGTTGTAAAGATAAAATGGAGGAGGACTGATGTACTGGTTAGAGTCCCAAATGGGAAGGAAACCAGGGTATAAATGTGTAAATAACAATACATTGAAATAAGATATAAGATCTACAGCAATGACAGCACAAGGCAAAATAAAAGGAAGCCTATGGCTTCCTTACTGAGTTCTTCATTTACTGAATAATTTTGTGTGATTTGGAGGGGGGAACCCTGGAGGAACTGAAGGGAAGCCTGTAATCATTAAAAATAGTTTGAATCATGAAAGTCAATTCATAGACTACCTTAGGCATACAGATAATAAGTTCTTGACTTGTCAAATGGCTAATTCCCTTCCTTCTCCAATCATCCTGGGTATTTAACATAAAAATGGGGTCAAGCTAGTATTAGTTTACTTAGACAGATCAACTTCTCTTTTGCAATATGAATGTGAACAAGTTTGCCTGAAATTACAAGGCTAAACAGAGATGGTTATGACTTTCAAATGCTATTGCCTGTAGTTGACTTTAAAGCAATCTTAACACAAAGACCTTGTCATTTCATAAGCACTCCCTTGAGCTGCAGGCCATGCTTCAGAAGAATACAGCTATTAATTATTAAGACT
This sequence comes from Gekko japonicus, assembly GCF_001447785.1. Lineage (NCBI taxonomy): Eukaryota > Metazoa > Chordata > Lepidosauria > Squamata > Gekkonidae > Gekko > Gekko japonicus. Next base: position 298,702 of record NW_015164694.1, read on the forward strand.
CTTCCCAAGGTTGCAAATATTTGGCACTATCTTAATTTTATTTGAGATACCTGAAGCTTCTTGTGTGTGCAGCCATTATTAATAATGATTCAATTTTTGTAGACAACAGATTAAAACATCTAATTTATCTTATTCACATTGCCTGTTTTATCTTGATATAGCTGTATCAGTCCATTGAAACAAAAATAAAGAAAAAGATTCAGCAGACTCAAGGGGGTATGAAATGCAGGAAATACTGGGGTGAGATGCAATTATGTAAAACTAGGAATAAGGCCTGTTGTGGAAATAAATACAACAAGCTCTAGAAAGAAGCTCTGAGCAGGTGCCCCAGCCTTGGGCACTCAGCGTCAGTTTGCTGTGGTGACCTCAGCAGGGTATAATGACCCAGAGTCCACAGTTTTCTCCAGTGGAATTGATCTCTACTATCTGAAGAGCACTTGTAATTCTGAGTGATTTCCAGCCCTCACCTGGAGATTGGCAACAATGGTTCCCCAGGAGGAAATAGCTGGCTTGAAGGGTAGAGTCTAAGGCATTGTACCTCTCTGAGGTCCCACCCTCCTCAAACCCCACCGTCTCCAGGCTGCACCCCTCAAATCTCCATGAATTTCCCAACCTGGAGTTGGCAATCCTATCTCCTTCCCAGCCAACCATCAACCTACCTTTATCTACCCCTCTGGCTTCACCTTTACATTTCCCCCCTCACCTGCAGCCTCTTCTTAGGAAAAGGCAATCTTTCTCTGCAGTGGAGACCCAAGGAGGAGGGACGTGACCTCAGCAGCGTATAATGAAACAAAGTCCACCCTGCAAAGCAGCCATTTTCTCCAGGGTAACTGATCTCCACCATCTGGAGAGCAGTTGTAATTCTGGGTGATCTCCAGCCCTCACCTGGAGATTGGCAGCAATATTTCACTAGGAGGAAATGGCTGGTTTGGAGGTTGGCATTTATGGCGTTGTACCTGTCTGAGGTCCCACCCCTCCCCAAACTCTGGCTTCTGTAGATTCCACTTCTGTAGATTCTGCAGGAATTTCCCAACCTGGAGCTGGCAACTCTAGGACTCAGGACTGGCCCCAACGAGTTCCCCACCAAGGCCAAAGTAGGCCTGGAATAGGCCTCCTGCCTTTGCCTTTTTACTGACAGAACCAAGCTTGGTTGCTTAGCAACAACCACTGAGGGAAAAGTTAGCCCCACAAGAGCCAAGCAGGAGAAGCATCTTCATCAGGAGAGACAGCCGTTTTCGCAGTTTATTCTGCCAGGGAAGTAGCCAGGCTGGCAGTGGGCGGGAAAAAGAAGTGGACCCAACACCCAGCCAATGGCACGTGAGTACTCTTGTGTGGCAGTTGATGGGCCAATGGCTGATGGAGTGTACAGCACCGCCAATGGGAGAGCCAGAAAGTGCCAATACATTGGGCTTTTTTATATATATAGGACACAGGTCTAGTAAAGAAAAATACAGAGACCATTCACCACTTATGCTGAGCAAGTTAACCTGCAATGGGTGGGGAGTGCCCCTACAAAAAAAATTTGCCTGGTGAAGATCCAGTCATTGCATCTGAAGTTGAGGGCTCTTATCCATGCAGGTTTATATTGAAGGGTTTGTTTTGTTTTGTTTTTAGTCTTTATGGTTGCACTGTACTCCTTATGTTTTCTTTTGAGTTAAGCATCCCACGTCATTGTAATAATGATTCTGGATGGTTTTGTGTTTGAGCACTTGATGGTAACTGCTGTCGTTGCATCTTTACAATTTCAAGAATTTGCTAGATTATTTAAATTCCAGGCCATATATAATTTTATCAACTACATTTCAAACAGAGTGCTGATCTTGGATCTATGCAGTTGGCAGCAAGAGCAGACTCGAAGGCAAAAACTGCTCTGGAAAACACATACCTCCAATGGAAAGGGGAAGGAGAAAGAGCAGGTTTCTACCCACCCTACCAGCATGGTGTTGGGTTCACTGGGTCATTACAGCAGTGTCTTGTGTCCACCTTGCACAAGGCTGAGACTGCTGGCTTGCAGCAATAACTTGCACCCTCCTCACACAGAACAAGCCTGCCAGCACATGGTGGTGGCTCCTGCCTTCTTGTGCAAGGCTGGGAGCACCAGCTCATGCCCCCTCATGCACGGTGATGGCCATCCCTCACTTGGAGCTGGGACGGCCCCCCAGGACTTTCCCCAGAGGCCTTTATGCCCTGTCTTTCCCTAGCTGGCAGCATTCCACAGCTAATAGCATTTCTTTTTGTTGATACATGCTCAAAATTCAAACTACAGTTCCTAGGGCTCAGAAAGTACTCCCATCCAAAATAAGTACATTGCATGGATGTGTTTGGCTTGGGAAATCAGACACGCAAAATAGGCAAGGCTGGAATAGTTAAGACAAACCACATAGAAGGAAGAAAAGCACCGCTTTTATAATTTAAGTATCTTTCTCATTGGATGGGAGAGATGGACAATGAATAGGAGAAAGGTACAGAGACTGCGGTGGCTCAAGTGGTTAAGACGCTGAACTGCAGGCTGTGGAAGGTCAGTAGTTCAGCAGTTCGAGACCCGGGTGCCGCATGACGGAGTGAGCTCCCGTCTCTAGTTCCAGCTCCTGCCAACCTAGCAGTTCGAAAGCAAGAAATTGCAAGTAGATAAATACCCTGTTTCCCTGAAAATAAGACCTACCCAAAAAATAAGCCCTAGCAGGATTTCTATGCATTTGTGGTATAAGCCCTAGTGTGTCTTCTTGAGAAAAAATAAATATAAGACAGTGTCTTATTTTCAGGGAAACACGGTAGGTACCACTTCGGTGCGCCCTGGTGTTTAGTCATGCCGGCCACATGACCACGGAAACGTCTTCGGACCGCGCTGGCTCTTCGGCTTGGAAACGGAGATGAGCACCGCAACCCTAGAGTCGGATTCGACTGGCTTTTGAGCAAGGGAACCTTTACCTTTACCTTTTTACAGAGACAATGCAAGAATGTTCATTTGCAAAACATTTACAATACAATTCAGAACCACTTTGAGTGCTCAACAGAAAGCAATCTCATTTGAATGTCTGAAGGTGCTCTTTGCATCAAATTTTGAAGAGGGGACAGTTCCTCTTTGACATTATTAGGAATTAAAATATGGACTATAATATATGTAACCTTATCCCTACACTAGCAACATACTCTGAAGATGGAGATGGGGAGATGGCTGCAAAGAAAGTCTTCTAACCTATTTTGGCCAGCAAACTTTATTTTCTTTCTTTACGCTCTGGAAAATGTGATTTGGGAACACAATAATTTCATGCTGTATCCCTATATGACTGTTTATTTAGTTGTGAACTGATTGATTGGGAAATAAGTGCTTTTCTAGTTGGCGATGTAAATAATGAAACTTTATTAGTGATATATGTGACACATTTAACAATGCTAATTTTCTGAACTACTCCATCTAATTCACTTGGCTTTTCTGGCAGGCTATAAACCATGGAGGTTTGTAAGGAAGTCTGTAATTTGATGACCTTAATTTACAAAAAAAGAAAAGAGAAGCAACTAATTTAGAAATATCTACAGAGTGCCACCTAGTGGAAAAAGAGAGAACTAACGGGAATAGCAAACCATGACAATTTGTCCCTTCACCTGTTTACATAAAATAAGTTTTTACAAGGGTGTGAAAAAATTCTTGTTCTCTTGCCCTAAAACTAATTGCCCACATGCTGATAGAATGAGTAAAGATAGGATGAGAGTACATCTTCCGGCCTTATCGAGACACAAACACAAAATCAGAAGAGAACTGAAAAGAGCTGTGATGAAATGAATTATTTATTGCAATTGACAGTCAAGCAGCATGCTGTATTTTGCAAGAGCTCAGATGCTGGGTTAAAGCAGAGTTCTGCGGAGGAGTGCCTCTCTGCCCCCGAATAAGTTTTGTTCACAGAATAGATGGTCAGCTGCAAGAGAGAAAATCTGATTATCAGCAGAACACAAACCAGTTCTTTCAACTTAAGCAACAATTGTTAAGCATTTAATATAATATAATATAATATAATATAGTGAATAAAACTTTGTGGGTATGTGAGTTCTAGGTCATTTGGGAAATGTTAGGGCTGATTCAAATGTCTGCTTTTTGAAGTGATACAGTCCTCACTCACAGAATGTACCATCTACTTAGTGTCACATTAGAAGGCCTTTGTCTGAAACTGCCACTACATGAAAGTTATCAGATTCACCACGCAAAGAAGTCATGAAATCCATCCTTCTTTCTGTCATGATAAATCTTTTGTATTTTCAAATGTGAGCTGACAGCAAAAAGCTCATTTGATTCATACTTTTGATCCTACCTTTAAACTTACCAGAAACTTTAATCTAGGAAAACTGAAAATTTACAAAAGTAGATTGGGGAAAGGCAAACGTAAAGACCGTATCAGAGGTTTGAGCTTCTCTATGCATATAGAAGACAAGAGTCTGAAGTGAGTAAAGGAGCTTGGGGAAATGGAGAAAGCGGCCTGCCTACTAGGGCTGCCACATCTCTTGGTACGGCAAGATACCTCTTGCTAGCAACCATCCTTGCCCACTGCCACTCCAAGTGGCAGCAGAAGGGGGGGGGTTGGCATTTGCATGTTTCTATGTCACTTCTGAGGAGAACCTGGAAGTGACATATAGTAGTTCTTGGAACCTCTGGAAACTCTATTGTAAAACCATAGAGTTTCCAGCAATTCCCAGGACTACCATATGTCACTTCCAGATTTCCCCCCCAAAGTGACATAGTGGCACACACAGTGTTGTGGTCCTCCCATGTCTCTGCCCCTAAATCTCTTGCCAATTCTCAGGCATGGCCAGGCAGCCCTATGGTGTCCACCATAGTGTAGTCTCGTCCAACTTGATTTAAGTATTCTGAAAATTTACATGATGCCTCTTCAGAGACCAGTTTGAGAAGCTCACACAAGTAAAATATCAGAATGAATTAATTGTCATGCATGTAACTTCATAGATCTTGTTGCTTGCTGCAAGGTAATGACTAGCAGAATTCTGAGGGGAGCACAAAGCTTCCTGTTGCCATGCTGTGGTCTTGCACATTGCTGCATACTCAGCACAGCAGGAACCTCCATATCCAGTCATGAACTGAACAAAGAGCTGGATAAGCCTCCTGATGTATTTGACTTTATGTGAGGGTGCCAAATGGGATTGTAAAAGTGCAATACAATTTGAAATGCTACAATGATATGATAACTTAGACTTATTAAAATGCCTCCATTTGCCATCGCTTCCCCTCTTTGTAGTTTAACCAGAGCCTAAGACACAAACCATCATATTTCAAGCAGACATCATGATTGGCATCTTCACTAATCAACAACATTCTATTCCTGGCCAGGAAGTGACTTTCAAGGGGATCTCCATCCTGCGGTTTCTAATTCATGCCTCCAGGCCCATTGCAAGAATTAAGCTGCTAATGAGCTATGCAACTTAAGCCAATCTTTCATGGAGGCAATTTGCTTTTCATTTAGCTTAACTTCTAAAGAAATAATGTGTTACCTCATGTGTTTATATGTCAGAGGGGAAAATTATGCACAAAAATTAAATAATAAATCATCCAATTATCCCATGTGGGTTTGCTTTTTTATAAGGAAAGGAGGGGGGAAAAACTGAGGACATCCTAATCTCTTTACACAGAGACTGTAAGTCTGCAGCCACCCACGCATGAGAAGGGATATCAGTTATAAAGAAGGAAGAATTTCTCTGCGTATTGTCTAAGGGTTATTTTCTAAGTGGGTGTATATTTCTGCTCTATTAAACCATATTGTCCTGCCAGAAAATACTGTTTGATTGGATCAAGCATGCTGTATTGTATAGCCACATCACTTTTTGTGAAACATATTTGCTTTTATTTATTATAGATTAAAAAAATAGAGAAAACTACAGCAGTATAAGAGAGAGAGGTTGCAAAATCCAGCAGCTTTTAGAGGATTTTATCACTCCCTCTCCACGGGCAGGTGTTTTCCATCCAACCTTAACACATAGTACCATCCTAGGCAGACTAAGTCAATAGGCTTAGAAGGATATAACTCTGCGTAGGATTGTACTGACACACATAATCTCTTCCTACCGCCCCAGTGTTGTTACCATTCCTTATATCTCTCTACCAACAACACTCTGACATTTGAATCTCATTACTAAATTTTAATTAGCAATATTTCGTATTCAAGTTATGTGAATCGTGGATGTATCAGATGGAACTTTACAATGCAGTGTCATTTGAATGGGTGTGCACCCTTAAAATGGAGATGTTTACAGTGGCTATGGAGTAAAATCCCACCTTAATCATAACCCACTTGTAATGTTATCGACAGCCTTGCAAGAATCATCTCCAAAGGTTTCTGATGCACATTGGAGTGGGAGGAGTATTAGTTCACATTTTTTAAAAACACCATTACACAAAAGAATCTATGACTGCCTACCCGTCCAAAGAAACCTTTCAAATTTTGCTTCCAGTTTCTCTGTGATGCCTATACTCTCATATTCACAATACCAAAGTTATATGACTTTATGGATGAAAGGATATGGAAAACAGACAGAGCAGACTTTTGTTATTTCTAAAACAGTTTTCTCACAGATACATGTAGTGTGAAGCAGGCATTGCAAAAATAACGGCAAATGGATTCTCTGGAAAGTAGAAAGCTGCAGCATTAACCTCGAAAGTGATAGGAATTTAACTTCACAGAGCATTAAGGAAGTCTCAAGATTTTGTAACAATGTGGAAAATAACTCTTTGATAGGTGTGATATTCACAAATGAAATCTGGATAAGTCACAGCCATTTTGGAGCAGTGTACATGGATTTGCACCATTTGTTTTTGATTATGGGAATTGAACTGGGTCTCTTCTTGTGTAACATAAGCTACTAACTGATGACAAAAGACATGTTAAGGCATCTTTCAAAAGTTCTGGTTCTCCCAATGGGTCCCATTTTCCAGCACCCAATATTCTTTGTTTACCCACATAGCCTACATCTTGCCGTTCATCAAAAAGAATGAATTAGGACCTGAGCTAAGCCATAACATTAACCCCCCACACTGTATTTATACTGTTGGTAGCATTAATTGAGAAGGGATCAAAGAGCGAAACTGCCTCTGACGTCTGGTGAGATTATGAAGGTCTGGAGTTTCAAGATGTACATTTTTTTGGTCTTCCTTCCCAGGAGAGGGTGCTTATTTATTTTTATTTATTATTTATATCCTGTTTGTCTCCCTTGTGGAGAACCCAAAACAGCTCACATTGTTTTCTCCTCTTCTGCCTTATCCTCACAACAATGACCCTGTGAGTTAGGTTAGGCTGCAAAAAGATCATGATGTCTCCCAGACCTCTTAGTGAGCTTCTGTGGCAGAGTGGGGATTAGAACCTAGTTGCCCCAGGCTCTCCTTCCACACTATCTCATGACAGGTGGTTTATTCAAGCTCTCCCCTTACCAACGAAAGCCTCTACAGAGGTATGTGCAGGCTGTAGTCAAGCACATATACAGCCAAAAAATATTTTGAAAATGTTGTTTGTTTGTTTACAGCAACCACTCAGCTGAATAGGCATGCAATATGCAATACTATTTAACATTGGTTTACCTATTTAGCTGCGTGATCAGTTACAATAGTTCTCAAAATATGTCCAAGCAGGCATGTGCTTCTCCCTTAGGCATGTATCTGGCTGATAGTGGCCTAGATCAAAAGGCTATATTTATTTCTTATTCCGCTGTTTTTCTGCTCACCACCTTCTCAGTTCAGTTTAATCCCTTTTCTCAATACATCAAGAAGATGCAGCATTTTTAGTCTTCTTCATAATGCTTTTCCATTCAGGATAAAGAGCATGTGTTAGGAAGAAGACTAAAGTTGCTTTGCACAGGGCGACATCCTAACCCCTGTCTGATTCTGCATTGGCTTTTCCCTCCATTGTTTTAGCATTTAGCATTCTGTTCCACATTGGAACAGAAATTCCCCTCAGCATTGTGTGCTGCTTTCACTTCCTTTTATCATCAGATTTTATGGTAGCCTCCACACTCCATGCCGCTTTCCCATACTTTGATCATTGGATTTTATGGCACCTTCTGCATAGATTTATGGCCATTTTATGGCCATTCAGGGGTGATTTTGCAATCAGTATGGCATTGGCCCGGGGTATTTGAATGTGATTTTGAGCTGCACTTTTCCCTCCCAGTTGAGAAAATGTGGAGTGAATGCTAGATGCAGAATTGCCTCCTGTCTCTGAGCAGTTTAGGATGGCTATAGAGTCCAGTGTAATTACTATTTTCTGTGTACTTTGGAGTAGAGTCTTTTCTACATGTTTCTTCTCTGATGAATGACCACAAGATACCTACAGAATACTGACAAACAGAGTCAGCAATGCACCAGTGTCACAGTTTTAAAATGGGGCTGTCCATGTATTTCCTAGGGATTTAAATTGCAGTCTTATATATAAACTAGACTAGGACTAAGCCTCATGGAACAAAAAGGGACATACTTCTGAGTAAGCATGCAAAGGATTGTGCTATACATCTCATTAAATTTTATGGGATTTACTTTTAAGAAACTATGTTGAGGGTTATGAAACCAAGTAGTAATCTTATCCCCATTTACTTGGGAGTGAACCTCACTGAAAGCTTTATGAATGAATTGGATTGAGTTTTCTGATTTTGCTTACAGTTCAAATAGACATTCTATGACAATCTATAGGCTACTCTGGTATTAACAATTTTTCTAGCCACAATCTCTGCCCAGAGATATATTTCCTTAATAAACTCCAGCCTTAATAAACTCCTTAATAAACTCCATTTATTCATTCCTTTTCACAGCATCTCATCTCTAAAGAAAGGTCATGCCACTTTCTCCAACCAAGACAAATAAATTCAGGGAATAAATGTTCTTCATGCTCGATATGGTGATAATTTTTAAATACTCAGTGTTAATAGTTGTTTTTCTGTTTGACTTCAAATAGCTGCCCATTAGTAGCCATTGTAGTTTTCAGGTCAAGGAATATACATTCCAGCACCAAGAGACTAGAGGTGCCCAACATTTCCTTGTTTGGAGTCAGAACCAACCGATCAAAAAAAAACCCATATTAGTTTTATCCTGGAAAAGGATTGTTTTCTGTTCAGAATGGTTAACTCGTTTGGTTAATAAACACGGATATGAGAAATGACATGCTAACCTCGAGGTTATATCTTCTTAATTACTCCAGTGTGCCTGGTAAATATTTCATGAGCAGCTGTAATAAAATATTGATTCTGATTTTGCAATTAATCCATATTGTGCTGATCTTTTCCTCTGGCTTTCAATAATTTAGCTCAATCAATCAGTGATGCTTCTCTTTCTGCAGGGTGATAAAGAAATTCACTTTTTTTAAAAAGATAATAAAACGTTCAGTCTCTGCCATCAGTTTTAATACAGTTAATTATACATCATGGCAGACATTTCTGGGAGGTCTCTCTCTCTCTCTCTCTCTCTCTCTCTCTCTCTCTCTCTCTCTCTCTCTTTCCAAATATTTAGAAGGAAACTATCCAAAACCATGCAATCTCCAAGCACTCTTCCAAATAAGAATTAGTCCAATTCATCTCTTTTTTTTATTTTGAGAATGCCTTGGATGTGTCCACGTGGTGGGCAGTGGAGGTAGGTCTCCTCTGCCAGACCTCTGCTGTGAACTGGTCAGCAGCTTATGCCTCCTTGAATTTGGGGTCTCCCTTAGTGAGGACCGTTCTTTGAATTTACTCATTCCACATGCCACATACCAGCCGGTCTCGGAGCACGTCCTTGAGGTCGTGGAAGCTGCAGTGTTTTGAGATCCGTCGAAGTGCTGTAACATAGGCTGTGATTGCTTCATTCGTGGCCTAGTTCCTGGTGTGGAACGCTTGGTGGGCAGTGATGACGGATGGCTTCGGTGAGAAGTGCTCCTTCACCTGGTCCAAAATCATCTTATATTCAGTTGTCTTGAGTTCCATGGGAGCAATCAGCAAGCGAGTGATATTGAAGGTCAAGCATCCGCAGCCTCAGAAGAAGGTGGCATGCTTCTTTTCCGCCTCCTCGATTTCTGAAAACTCGAGGAAAAACTCAAACCAGGAGATGTAAGACTCCCAGTCTTCCACAGTGGTGTTGAATGCGTCGATGTGTCCTGGAGCAGCAGCCATGGTCCTGGGAGCAATGCAATGCACATGGCACTGGAGCTCAGCGCATGGTGCAGTGTTGGTGGGCGCTGGGCTTGCTCAACAGGATCCCATCCTTGTCGCCAATGTTAAATACTTTCTGGAAGCATTGCAGTGATCAGCTCTAGTTTATTTAGTGATTTCTGGAACACAACAAGGACATCCAGCAGGGTTTAAGCCCTTCTTATAAAGCATGCAAACACCACACACCCCACACATCCACTCCCAAGGATCCTGATCAGCTATTGCTCTTGGGGAGCAAGCTCACCCAGTTCAAGGTCCACATTCAGGGATGGCTTAGGCTCAATACATAACAATTACTATTAAAAGGAACAAGCTGGAGGCAAATGAAGAATCATAGGGATAGTAAATAAATGATTTGGAAGTTTCTGCTCTTCTCCACACACTCTGCAAATGTCCATCTGCAGGGTCTGTAAGATCTCAGGGATTTGAGTAGATTCATTTGCCTCCACATTTTGTTCTTCAACTGAATTTCATCTCCTCCCAGCATCCCATATCTCCTATAACAGGATCAGTTCCTGCCAAGCAATGGGGGTTTATTGCTTTATCTTTCAATACATTTACAAATCATATTTTCTACATAGTTGAGAAGTGCCCCAAGTACATAGAAACCCCAGCCTTGTTCGTGTGTGGCTCAGTTTTGTGGCTTTCACAGTTGGTATAAAACACCTGGTTTACTATTAAGTACAGTGATGGTGTAGAAAGATGATTTCTGGAAATAGGAAAAGAATGAAAGAAAAGCCTTATGGGGGTACAAGGCAGCGAAGAAAGTCAAATTTCCAATTCCATTTAAGGCAATTTCATTTAAGGCGAATAATGTTGCTGATGCAAAGTGGCAATTGTACTGAATTCTTTTTGATCTTACAACCTATGACATCTCTTTGTACATAAGGGTAACTAATGGGGCACCAATTTGAATCATTGACCTCAGCTCTTCTGTCAAGTTGAGCAGATTGCCTGCTAACTCCATAAATTATAGGTCATAGGTACATAAGTGCTTTAATTTCATGGTAATAAGTATGAAATGTCTATTAGCATGTTACATCCTATGGCATGACTGGTCAAAGCCTAATGATTGTTCTGGCTGTCTAAAGGTTCATAAAGATGGCATGGCAATTAGCCTATGATTTTTGTTTCCTTTTCAGCAGGTAAATTGAGCAGTGAGGTTGGAGTGCCCTTCATAGTGTCACCAGAAAATAGTATTTCAGCACAGACTTTCATCTAGTGCATATTCACAATTTGTATTGCTACAGCTAAAATACATATGTTTCTGTTCTCCACAGTGTAACCATTATTTCATTCGCGGTAAACTGATGTTGGTTCATCCCAACAGGAGGGTTCTCGGGAATAGCTGATGGTGTTAAGATCAATTCCTCTTTAATAAAAGGATAGGATAGCCACTAATGGCTTCATGCAAATATACCCATTACCCAGTCAACATATTTTGAAAAAAAAAAGTTTTGTTAAATTTAAGTATCACAGAACCACACAAAAACGCTTCCACTTTTATGAAAATGTCAATTTGAATTTGTAATTTCTGAACATTAGCTGTTGTCCCAGTTTCTGGCAAAGTGCCTATGCAGCAGTCAAGACCCTGAACTGATTAAAAGTTTAAAAAAGCTTTATTTGTGGAACTACAAAAGAGGATAGAAAGAGAAGAGATAAACCTAGCTTCCTTACCAGCTGAGAGAGAGTTCTAGAAGAAAAGCCTAAGAGTAACCATCTGTGGACAGGAAAGGAAAAGCACTTTTATAAAGAAGGTACTCTCCCTACAGGCCTGTCTAGCTAGAACTTTCTGCTTCTTGCAGGATCTTCTTGTTCTTCTTTGTGCACAAGACAGTGCTATATTACAAAACCAATTGGGCCTCAGTTTCCTTTATTTTCCCTTCAGTGTTTTAGGTTTTAATTAGGATAGAACATAGTTAAAGATTCAACAGTTATGTGAACATAACTCCTTTTCAGAAACAGGGAAATGAATCAAGGATAGGGTTGCCAGGTCCTTCCAAGTCCCTGGCAGGGGACTTTGGGGGGCATTACTGAAGGGGGAGGGGACATCCCCAATGTAATGATGTCACACAGAAGTGAGATCATCATGTTGGGGACCAGCGCCCCTCCTGCGTCTTGCCAAAAGCATTTAAAGGGTCCCTTTAAATGCTTTTGGCAAGAGGCAGGCCCCCCACACGTGTCTGTACTCCAAGCCGTGAATGTGCAGCTCAGAGTGCAGGTTCACAGCCCACACTTCTTCCCAACACCATTTAAAGGGTCCCTTTAAATGCTTTTGGCAAGAGGCAGGCCCCCCACACGTGTCTGTACTCCAAGCCGTGAATGTGCAGCTCAGAGTGCAGGTTCACAGCCCACACTTCTTCCCAACACCATTTAAAGGGTCCCTTTAAATGCTGTTGGGAAGAAGCAAGGGGAGGCCACATGCACTTGCACTCCAAGGTGCAAATTTGTAGCTTGGAGTGCAGGCGCACACGGCCACACCTCTTCCTCCCTCGCTCCTGCAAGATTTAAAGGGCCCTCCAGCCATGTACTCCCACCGGTGAGCTGTATGTATGGCCAGTTGGTTGCTCTTGGGGGCAGGACTTCCCCTGCTGGCTAGCTGGCTGATGGCAGGAAGGACCCCCCCCCCAAAAAATCTCGGGAACCCCCATTCGGTCCAGGGGTCTGGCAACCCTAATCAAGGAAGGAATTTAATTAATATTCAAATACCAGTATCTAGATGGTTTCATACATATTCTAAAATTCAGATTTTTAAAAAAAAAATCCTATATGTATATAATCTAAAGTATGTGCTAAATTCTGCATCCACTACTGAGATTTCTTTGTAGAAATTCTCTACCTTCTTGTCCATTGTAGGTTTCTGGCTCATTTCCTGGATGTGATTGATTAGTAGAATTGTCTGTTAATACCAATAGAAAGGTAATCTCCTCTATTAGACAAGAAACCACACTAAAACTAACCCATTAGATGTGGGCCATATGTTGTTATACAATTATTGATTGTGTTCAGATAGAAAAAGAGGTCCCAATCAGGCCATTAACAGAGATGAATAAAGTGGACCGTTTCTAACACCTAAAAACATGTCCGAATTATTGGACCATGCATAAAAACTGCTAGCAGCTGAAATATATAAAGTACTTCATATTAGGAACAAAAAGTGTGGGAAATGTAAATATGCTTCATAACTGCTTTATGACTAAAACCTCTTTCCAGAATATCTGTGTGATGCTACCTGTCTTCTTCAAATTTATCCTCAAAATATACATTTTTTGGTGAGACTTCTGCCATAACTGAAAACTTTAACAGAGAATAGTTATCCCATGTAAGCATCAGTACCTCATGAAAGTGAGTGGTTAGGATCAGATTACAAATGTTTATTTATTTGCTTCATTTATACTTTGTCTTTCACCCCAATGGGGATCATTCTCCTGTTCTCCATTTTATCCTCACAACAACCCTGTGAGGTAGGTTAGGCTGATTGAAAGTGATTGGCCCAGGGTCACCCAACAAGCTTCCATGGCAGAGTTGGGATGCGAACGTGGGTCTCTCAGATCCTAGCCAATGCTCTAACCACTATACCATACTGGCTCTTAGATTATATTCAGATGCCCCATTGGACCAATGTGAAGGTAATAAATGAAGAAAATCATTGTGCCCCAAAATATACAATAGTATATCTGGAGGTTGGGTGTCTGTATATCAACACCTGTTACAAACCTGTTTCTGTTACCTCTTTGTTCTCTATAAAGGGGGTAATGAGTACAAATTTAAAAGATACCAAAGAGGACAGTGCTTTTGTCTTTTGTGATTCTTTTTCTTTTCTCTCACACACATGGATACACAAGTGTGTATATTCTTGTATAACTGCTTCAAATCCTGTTAATGAATGCAGAACTTTAATATACCACTGTAATTACTTTGATGTAAATGTCCAAAAACACAACCAGTCTGTCTGTTTTTGGGTTTAAATGTAGCCAAAGCACTTATTTTTTTCAGTAAATCTTCAGCTTGTCTACAGAAAATAGCTTTTAAAATAGCAAGCCGGGAGAAAAGGTCAGTGCTATTCTTACAGTCTTGTCTGCAAAGTAGTATTATAAAAATAATTGCATTCTCTAGTTAATCAAAGCTGTGTTTAGTAGAGTCAAGGCTGTAACTATAATTTATTCAGCAGTAGTCAGGTGCCCTAATCTTTATAGTTAGAGAAAATAGGAGGTTGAGTGGTTCGATTTCTTGTTCTGTGGTTCTGGTGTATGGAGAATACAATTATATTATACCAGCCAGGATTTCAAACACGTGATGGTCAATATCCAAGCAAGAGATTAGGGAATTGTGGGAAACGGAGGAAGGCTGGTGAAATATACTGGGCTCAAGACACGTGCGTGATCAGCTCATAGTTTATTAGTGATTCTAGCAAACACAAGACAACTCTAGCAGGACTGAAGCCCTGCTTAAATCCATGCACAACACCCCACACGCACACGAAACCCGTGATAGGCTATTTACAGTGCGACTCCTGGTCTATAGGTTCCTTCCCGGATCCTAGCTATCTATTGTTCTAGGTTTCAAGCTTGGTCAGTCAGTGCCGGGCCCAGGACATAACACCCCTTCCCCCCAAAGTTCAGAACCCCCTTATCAAACATAGTCACTCAAGTAGGCTGGTCTGCATCGTTTGTGGTTTGAGCGACACAGTTCCGTCAGCGGGGTTAGGGTTTCTGGCTCAGGTCCCAACAGAGCAGCCAAGGTGCTCGTGGTCGGTGTCTGCGTCGGTGCAACCTCGGGGCCATCCATGGACACTTGTTCCAGTGTTTCTTCCGCATGTCCCTCTGGTTGTTCGCTGGCCACGGGTTGCACACTGGCTGCTGGGACCCCCCTCTCGACCTCAGGTTCTTGTAGGCCTGGCAGTTCTGCATCATCATCATCTGGGATCGCTGAGGGCAGACCTGGCTCGTCTGGGAGGAGATGGCAGTGGAGCTGGTCGATGTGCCTCCAAAGTACTTCACCTCCATTGGCCAACACCTCGTAGGACAGGGGCCCAGTGACTCGGATAACCTAGGCTGGGTCCCAGGCAGGGCCACTGGAGAAGTTCCAGGCGTAGACGGGGTTGCCCGGGAAGAACCCACAGGGTGCTGTTTGGTTCTCGGGGCCCACATGGTGTTCTAAAGCGTGGTCTGGGTGCATACGGTCTAATCGTGTGGTGAGGCGTCGTCCCATGAGGAGTTCCGTTGGGCTGCAGCTGGTGGAGGTACTTGGTGTCACCCGCTAGCCAAAAAGGAGAGCTGTGAGCAGGTGATCCCAATCACCATGGATGATCTGCTATAGGGATTCCTTTGTGGTCCTCACCATCCTTTTGGCCTGGCCATTGGTGGCTGGTTGGAAGGGTGCGGATCGTATGTGCCTGATTAAGTAATGGCTCATGAAGTCTTGGAAGTCACCTGAGGTGAAGGCCATCCCATTGTCCATCACGACGGTGTTGGGTAGGCCGTGGGTGCAGAAGATCCGTCAGAGGGCACGGATGGCTGCTTTGGATGAGGTGGAAGGGACCAGTACTACTTCTAGCCATTTGGTATAGGAGTCCACCAAAATGAAGAAGATCTGCCCTTGGAAGGGCCCCACAAAGTCCAGATGTAACTGGGACCATGGTCTTTGGGTAAACTCCCACTGTCATACCAGTGCCCTGGGAGGCTCCGGTCGGATTTGTTGGCAGGCCTGGCAGCACTTAACACAGTCCTCAATTTCACTGTCCATGCCAGGCCACCATATGTAGCTGTGGGCCAGCACCTTTATCTGTATGATACCTGGGTGCGTTTCATGTAGCGCCGCTAGAACTTGCTGGCGCAACAGAGCTGGCACCACTACCCGGCTTCCCCACAGCAGGCAACCTTTGTGTGCAGACAGTTCATCTTGGTGGGAGGAGAATGCCACAAATTCTGGGCCCACCCGGCCAGTGGGCCATCCCCTCCCCACCCAGGCCAAAATGTGGGAGAGAACACAGTCCCTGGTGGTGTGGCGGGACACATCTGATCCCTGGATAGGGTGGTCAGGAAGGTCCTCGAGGAGCATGATCTGGTGGGCAGGAGCAGGGTCCGGGTCGCAAGAGGGCAGCAGCACGTTGATGAGTGCATCGGCATGTCCCATCGCCTTCCTAGGGCAGTGGAGGAGAGCGTACTGGTAGCCCACTAGGAAGATAGATCAATGCAGCACCCTGGGAGATAGCATCTGTGGCGCTCGGTGGTCTGGAGCCAGCATGCCCAGCAGGGGTTTATGATCAGTCAGGATGGTGAAGGACCGCCCGTAGAGGTAATGGTGGAATTTCTTGACTCCTGCCATGATTGCCAATACCTCCTTGTCTATCCATGCATAATTGCATTTGGCTGAGGACAAGGTGTGGGAGTAATAGGCCATGGGAACCTCTCTGTCATCAGGTAACTGGTGTTTGAGGACAGCTCCTACCCCATATGGGGATGCATCGCAGGCAAGGATGATGGGCAGCACTTCATCGAAGTGTGCCAGGATGGCATTCAAGGTGAGAAGCTCCTTAATGGCCCAGAACATGGTGGCTTGCTTCTGGCCCCAGACCCAGGGGGCCCCTTTGTCAAGAAGCTGGTGCAGTGGCTCCATGATTGCTGCTTTGTGGGGCAGGAACAAATGATACAAATTCAGCAGGCCCAGGAAGGCTTGGAGTTCCTGCTTGGATGTGGGGGTTGGGGTGTTGATGATGTTGTGGACCTTCTCAGCAGCAGGATGGATGCAATGTGTGTCAATAGATAAACCCAGGAACTCAACCTGTGGAACCCCTTGGGCCACCAACCGATCCAGCTCCCCATCTATCTTAGGCTTTAAGGCAAAGGGAACACACCTGGCCTTCAGCCGAATTGGCCGCACCTCCAGGTCGAGTTGAAGGGAGACTGGAGGTCCAGTGTAGCGACCAAGTGTCCCATGAAAGACCACTGGGAACTCATCACACACTCTTTGAAAATCTTTGGAGGCCACGTGGTGCACCTTCGTTACTTTGAAACCCAAGGGCGAGAACCAAGATAGTCCCAGTAAGCTGGTGAACTGCCCTTCCACTACTAACAAGTCCAACAATCCCTCAAGTTGGCAGTATTTGACATGGAACTTGCCCCACCCTTTGATGGCCACCTTGTTCTTTTGAAAGTCTCTGAGGGTGAAGCCAGCAGGTTTGAGGTGGGGACCCCCCTGTGGACAGAGCCTCTGGATAGTTTCTTCTGATATGATGGAGAAGGAGGACTCTGTGTCTAGTTCCATCTCACATGGCACACCTTCTATCAACACTGTCACCTTTATTTTATCAGGGGTCTCCCGGGGCAAGTTCAGTACCTCATGTTGGCAGACGGTGGCAGCGTGCCACTCCGCTGACTCCTGGTGTGTTGTCATGCGTCTCCTGGGTCCCTTGGAGTGGCAGGCGCATGCAGTGTGACCAGTCTTGCTGCAGGCCCTGCAGGTAGCATTGCAGAAATGGCAGGAGTGGCATTCATGGTCTTCACTGCAGGTGGCGCAGGGGGATGGTACAGTGGCCTTTGCTGGGTGCGTGGCAGTGGCCGAAGGTCGCAAGTCATGGCGAGCCGGGTGGCAGACCTGATGCATCTCTTCCTTGTCTGATGCATCTGAAGTCGAGGGTATGGAGGTCTGGGGTGTGGCAGAAATCTGGTGGTCCCACTGGGCCTTCTTGAAAGTGGTGGCCTCACATAGCGCCATTACCAGGGTGAGTTCCTCGTCGCTGATGAGCTTGCGGCGCAGTTTCTGCTTCCGGATGCCCATGATGAACCGGTCGAGGAGGGCCTCGTCGAGGTTCGAGAACCCACAGTTGGGGGCCAGCCGGCGAAGGTTGGCTATGAAGTCGGTGGCTATGAAGTTGTTGGCATGAAAAGAAGTCCATGTGGCGTGCCATCTTAGTGGGCTGTGGCACGAAATGGCCGGTGAGTGCCTTTATGAGGTCCTCATACGT
The DNA here is from genome assembly GCF_001447785.1 of Gekko japonicus. NCBI lineage: Eukaryota > Metazoa > Chordata > Lepidosauria > Squamata > Gekkonidae > Gekko > Gekko japonicus. Next base: position 316,832 of record NW_015164694.1, read on the forward strand.
GGATGCTTCTAAGGTATTTGGCACAACGAGGCCCTGGACTGTAAGGTAGCAATTCCACAGCCACGGAGCAGGAGGGCCTTCTTCTTGTCAGCATTGGTGATGCCCTAGAACAAGATGAAGTACTTCAACCGTTCTACCCAGGTTTCCCACAGTTCTGGATGTGCGGGGTTGAACTCTGGCAGATGTCCTGATCCAGTAGCCATGGTCTCTGGAGCGATGCAAGGCTCGCCCATCAGGATTCCACCTTCATCACCAGTAAAATATACTGGGTTCGAGACACATGAGTAATCAGCTCATAGTTTATTAGTGATTCCAGCAAACACAAGACAATTCTAGCAGGACCAAAGCCCTGCTTAAATCTGTGCACAACACCACCCTCCCCCCACACACACTATTTACAGTGCGACTCCTGGTCTATAGGTTCCTTTCCGGATCCTAGCTATCTATTGTTCTAGGTTTCAAGCTTGTTCTGTCAATGCCAGGCCCAGGGCATAACAGGTAGGTATCCGATTTTAGATATCTTCCTGAATATCCAGTTAGATCAAGTCCACAACAAGCCACAACATAAAGTTATCAAACTCCAATATGGCTCTCCAGTGATGAGGTGATACCACTTGCTGCCTCTCTTCACACATTTCATGCTGCTTACCAGAGGTAAGGTGGGGGCAGTATAGAAGACTCCATTCCTTGGCCTGATAAGAACCAAGAATCCTGGATGTAGCTGCTCTTGGTGTCACATTCAGGAATTTGGGAACCAATTCTAAAGCTCTTCACCAGTTGAAGGTAGGTTGTGATGTCTGTAATGGCCTATAAACAGCTTGTGTAGAACTGGATTCTAGACAGAAACTAGCTTCTAGTCTGAAGACTTAATTTGGATATTCATTGGAATGAGAGAAAAAAGCCATACGCACAAAGTGATAATGCCATTCCATGTTTTTTCCCCTTACACTAAAACAATCTGGCTCCTCTGGCCGCCAGCCCTTGTGGCTGTGCAGCCTGGGGGCTGCTTTTTCCTTCCTGCAAGGAGGCCGTTAAAAACGCAGCAGCAAACAAGCCGCATAATGGTGTTTGCTGGGGGGCAGCTCCCGCCCGCCCAGCTTCAGTCTTCACCCTCTCATCGGCCCACCCTCCCTCCCTGTTTTAGTACAGGCTTTTTGCCAGTTGCCCATTTGGGAGCCAGGTAGGAATTTTTCGCTCTTTCCTGAATTGGCTCTACGGAAGGGGTGTTTTTTCCTACCTTGTACTGGGGCAGTGGATTGGGAAATTGGCTTGGGTGTGGCCGTGTTTAAATAGGTTGGTCACTTTAGCATTTGGTGGGGTTTTATTCAGATACTGATTGAGGTATGGTGAGCACCAGCTGACACCCTTTTAGGGTTAGGGGTCTTGTGAGTACGGTCCAGGGGCCTTGAGACCTGGGCAGGGAAAGCAGGCTGCCTACAGGACCTCCCGGGATAGTTCCTCCCTTTGAGCCTTGCAGCTCGGGGGTCAGTGTTCCTGGGAGGTTATCTGATAGCCGCACTGGCCAGATGAAAGCCATAGCCTGTTGGCTCCTGCCTGGGGCTGGAAACTCACCCTGTTTCAGATGGCGAGGGATGGGTCTTCAGACCCACAGCCTTGACCATTCTGCATTGCATTTAGCCCTTGCCGTGGTTTCATTTGTTGTTCATAGTTTATTATTTTTTATTTATTTATTAAATTTATACCCCACCCTCCCAGCCACGGCCGGTGGCTTACAAAAGGGTGGCTTACAAAAAGAATAAAAACAATAAATAATATCAATAATCCTAAATATTGGATTAATGTTGTTAATATATAACAACATTAAAAGGTACTAACAGAGGATCATCCAAATGCCATTAAACAGATAACAATTTAACATTACATTTGGGATGACGAACAAACTTCAGTGCTTCCCTAGCGGTCGACCCCGATCTAATATTGTGCGGCTGGCTCAGGCTGCTTTGAAGATGCAGGGGATAGGGTTCTTCCCCTGAGGCAGCTCCTAATTGAAAGCCTGGTGGAACAGCTCCGTCTTGCAGGCCCTGCGGAACTGCATTAGGTCCCGCAGGGCCCTGATCTCTTCCGGGAGCTCATTCCACCAAAGAGGAGCCACCACCAAGAAAGCCCTAGCCCTGGTTGAAGCTAGCCTGGCATCCTTAGGTCTGGGGAGGGTGAGTCGATGTTGAGACCCTGATCGCAGTGCTCTCTGGGGGATATGTGGGGAAAGGCAGTCCCTCAGGTATGTAGGTCCCGAGCCATAAAGGGCTTTAAAGGTAAGAACCAGCACCTTAAAGCGAATTCAGTATGCTATTGGTAGCCAGTGCAATGCCTTCAGCATAGGCTGAATGTGCTCCCATAATGGGAGACCCATCAACAGCCTGGGTGCTGCATTTTGCACCAGCTGTAACTTCTGAATCTGCAATATGGGCAGCCCCATGTAGAGAGCATTACAGTAGTCCAACCTCGAGGTGACCATCGCATGGATCACCATTGCCAAGTTGCTGTGTCCAACTGCCTAATCAGCCCAAGATGATAGAAGGCTGACCTGGCAGTGGCTGCTACCTGGACCTCCATTGTTAAGGAGGCATCCAGGAGCACTCCCAAGCTCCTGACCTCCAGCGCTGGCACTCAGCTGTTTTAAACTGTCTTGTGCAGTCTCTTTAAAGTTTAAGTTTAAAGCTTGACCAGTCTTGGCCAAGCAGCAAGGATAAAGGGGGGGGGGTCCACCGGGAAGAGGCTTTCCTTCTCCCCATTTAAACCAAAAGCAAACAGCTGAGCAACGGGGAGCTCCTAGCAGCTCAGCTGTTTCTCCTGAAGAGCAGAAAGCAGCCTTGGCAGAGCATGGGGCAGAGAATGCAGGCATTGCCCCACTTGCCTGCTAGCTAATGTATAGGCCACCCACAGACCACCTGCTCGGGGATACTGTTGGATGGCAGTGTGCAGGATTCCAAATGGGTGCAAGCCAATGTGCGGTTTTCCCTGACACTGAAAGTGAGGGTGCCTTGACAGCCTCTGAGCTGTGCATGTCTGGTATAAACCCTCACTCCCAAATCCCTTAAAGGGATTTCCAGTGGGGGGAATGGGTATGCATGCTGTATTTTCCCCAAAAATGAATCCAGTCCCATGCTGATACCACCAACACGGTTGTGATAATGAAAGTACAAAATAACAAAACAGAACACCCATAACAACACAAAAACAGAAGGATTGGGTGGGTGAAGTAATGAGGCCGAGTTGCCAGGCAGTGCAGACCTGAGGGAAAACTCCCTCTGCAAGGACTACCAGCCTGGACCCACCTCCCCTCGGCCACATCAGGCTGCATCCAATTGGCCAGGTGGGAGGAAACAACAGAGAGACCATGCAGCTGCAGCAGCTTCCCTGGCCATTGACCAACCACACTGCTGGCTACAGTCATGAGGAGCCTCGCCTCCCTTCCACACGCCACTGAAGTCCTGCAAATTAATCTCATTTGAGTTTGGGGTCGCTGCTTCTGAAATTCTCTCATATGTTCTAGTAACCAAGGTAAATTTGCAATATTATCTCTAGTGCCTCTATATTTTCTGAATCCAGCTTGAACATCTGGCATTTCTTGTTCCATTTATGGTAACAAGGAGCTGCGGTGGCTCAAGTGGTTAAGACGCTGAACTGCAGACTGTGGAAGGTCAGTAGTTCAGCAGTTCGAGACCCGGGTGCCGCATGACGGAGTGAGCTCCCGTCTCTAGTTCCAGCTCCTGCCAACCTAGCAGTTTGAAAGCAAGAAATTGCAAGTAGATAAATAGGTACCACTTTGGTGGGAAGGAAACAGCGTTTCGTGCGCCTTGGTGTTTAGTCATGCCGGCCACATGACCATGGAAACGTCTTCGGACAGCGCTGGCTCTTCGGCTTTGAAACGGAGATGAGCACCGCAACCCTAGAGTCGGATTCGACTGGCTTTCAAGCAAGGGAACCTTTACCTTTATATGGTAACAGTCTTTGTTGTAAGATTCTGAGCATCACTTTACTTGCGTGAGAAATTAATGAGATGGGAAGAGATGCACTTTGTATCTGATCTTGCTGTTCATTGCTGCAGAAGTGTTGGGGGGGGGGGCTGTTGTCCACATCTATATTCAAAATTAAGAACGAGGCTGTATGGAGGTAGTGCTGAGACTAAGCCTTGTGCAGACCAGTCAGTGACTAAAAATTTAAAAAAACATGACTGTTAAGGTCACATCCTCCTTTGGTGACCATTGATGTTTGCAGCTGCTGCCCCCCCCTCCTGTCCGTGTAATGCAGGATTAGTTGATCATGCAACAATGAATTAGATGGACTTCAGATTAGCAGGAAGAGGGTCTTTTGCATGGATGGGCACAAACCGGCTGACAAACTAAAGTTGATCACGAATTTTGGCCAGTTAATGGTTAGTGAAGCAATGTTGGTGAACTGAAGAACTACCATGAACTTTTATAAATGTTGATGTAGTTTAGATGGCTGGAGCCATTTAAACCCCTGCTTTCTACTCCCCAAGAAAAGTAGCAGGGAGCAGAAAGCAGGGGTTTAAATGGCTCCCAGACATTTCACTCCCTGCTTTCATTTTGCTGCCACTCAGCTGTTTGGTTTAAATGGCCCCTGCTTCCTACTCCCCATGGCTTTTCATGGGGACTAGAAAGCAGGGGTTTAAATTATAAATGGCTCATGAATCCATATTTACTGCTCATATGAGTTCATGGTTTGGTTCACGGTTCAACTGCAAACCATTAAATGAACTGCAAAACTGAAGATTGCACCCATTCCTAATTTTTTGTTACTCGTTTTGCATTATAAGTTGGCTCATACTAAATAGGCCCAGTATTTTGACTGATTAGGCTCTAACTAGGTTGACAGGAATTGTGTGGGGCATAGGAGCCCTCAGGATTTCTCTAACCAGGTTCTGTATCTTTGAATCCTGATTTTACCCAACATTTAATGAAGCTTAAGTTCAACATTCTAAGCAACAAAATCATGAGTTAATTTTCAATTTATTTAAAAGGCTATTTGGCACACTTAATCCAATTTATTAAATGGCACAATGGAATTAGTATGCATACAGCTCCAATTAAAATTTACTGGCAGTTTTTTTTTGTTGAGGGGGGGCAGTCTTGCAGATAATTTTTCTTAAATTTTAATAGTTTTTTTCCCCCCTTCCAACAAGAGTTACCCAGAATACTATGGTATTTTCTTTTACAGATGTCAGATTGTGCTGAGAATAATGTGCCATCTCCAAATGAGTTTCTTCTCTAATGGGTTGCAGTTGTCTTCATTTGGAATGTTTGTTATTTGGGGAGCTCAAGATACACATTTCAGTGTCCATGCTAATGAGATAGGAAAATAAAACTGGAAGAACCTGCTGTGATCCAGAAGCTTAATATGCAGGGGTTTTACACATGTAGACGGCTTGTGTAGATTCCCCATTGCTGCTCTAGCTGGAAACATTATACAGTGGCAATGGGCTTCCACACAGCAGATTTCCTTATAGTTTCTCTGTCCCAGCTGTCCTCCCATACGCCACTCAGACTTTTCGGGTTTTTTAAAACTGGCAATTGAATTTCATTATATAGTTATAACAATAACAATCTGTGTTATCAGTTTTTCTGAATTCTCAGCTTTATACATACATACATACATACATACATACATACATACATACATACATACATACATCCCCCTTAGCCTTCCTGGAAGTAGGCAGGAGGGCCTGATTGCATCTAATTGGGGGGGGGGGTATCTGTCTGTCAAACCAATTACAAGATGATGGAGGTAGCAGAAATGTTTATTCAGAAATCTTAAACATATATATATACACACAGACACACACAAACCCAATCTTTGGGTGTACAGAGTAAAAGCTAAGTTTAAAACTAATATTTAGATGTTGGTTGATTAATGTATATACACCAGCAGAGGCAAATACCAAGAGGAAAGTGGGAATTCTGAGACAATTTTCTCATGCTTAACACATTTCTGCATGAATAAGGGCAGGCAAGCTTCTAAAATATAATTCATCTCAGGAAGATTTACAACTCTCTTTGTGAACATCTCCTCAGATTCCATGGAGCTTAAATGCATTGTGATACAAAAAGTAAGGGACAAGGAGATTTCATTGCAATTGGAGCAGGCGGCTTGAGATTCAATCAATGTTCAGTTCAAATATGGCAATTTCATGTAATCTGAAACCTGCTGAGAGTTTTTGACCAAGTTCCATTTAAGAAACACTTCTGAGATTTAATAGGAGATGAGATCAAGAAACATTCCTCATGCAAACCCAGGGCTCCTGAGGACAGTAATCAGAAGGGCACTCTCATGGAAGTTATCAGAGTTATGATCCTTAATTTAACACTTCCAGACATCACTGGGAAACTAGATCTTCCTAATCCTAGCCAGGCCAAAATCTTTCAGCAATATTGGAGAGCTGTTATCTGACTTCATGGGATACTTCATAAGATTATTTCACCACATGAAAGTTGCAGGGTTATGGGTAGGTCATGCTTCAGGTGACAGGCAAGACAGTGAAGATTTGGTCAAAGTACTCGTTCAAGGATGACATTTGGATGAAACTCAGACAAGCTGTTTGGAAACTTAGGTTCCATAATATGGGACAGCATTTGCCATTTCTATCAGTGACTGTGGATTTCTGGCATCGTGTTGACAAATGTTGACCTGGGATTTAACAGGTTTGAAATTCAGAGAGCAAGCTGGGTTGGTATGAACAAGTTCTTATTGTTGACTTTCATCCAAATGTATGTTTGTTTAATATAGCCAATGTATTTATTACAGAAATGATTAACTCCTAAAATGGCTTACAGCAATTAAAATCCATTTTGATGGCATGGGGTAGGGGTGAATGTAAGATAAGCATGATGGGGAGTTTTTGCAGTTCACATTTGTTGTTCTTTTGGGGGGAATTTTTAGATTCTCATTCCATAGTCTGTTTGATTAGTGCATTTTTAATTAAAGTCAATTGCTGAACCTTCCCCCCCCCAAAAGAGAACATAACCAGTATTCCTATCACTACATAGAAATGCACATGCTGTTTATTTTCTACACAATAAATGGTTTCTCCCAGTACTCTGATAGGATCTAATGGAATATAGAGAAGATAGAACTGGTGGGAAGTTTCTTTGATGTTAAACCATCACTATCATCTCCACTATTTGGCTACTGGTGGCTGCTAATGGCTCAGTTTTATGGCACCATAGCCAATAATGACGTCTCCTACCACCACCACCAAAAAAACCCCAACCCAGCCCAACCAGACAGCGCAGATGACTATTCTCAGAAGTACAGTTAGAACCTGGTGAAACTCTGAGGAATTTGAAATTTCACTGTCCTGAACATTAATTTTAAAAGTTCCTTCCTCATCAAAGTTAAGAGCTAATTTACTGTGAATCTACCATTGCATTGAAAAAAATTATATCCAGATGAAATTGCGGTTTATCTTTTACTTGTTCATTTTCAGAATTATGTGTATTATGAATTTGATTCCAATTTATGACTACCCTGTCAATTAATGTCCTCCAAAATATCCTATCACTATGCTCAGGTCTTACAAACCGAAGGCTGTGATTTCCTTTATTGAGTCAATCCTTCTCACTCTACGTCTTCCTCTTTTCTTATTGCATTCAACTTTTCCTAATATTATTCTCTCTTTTTTCTTGGCATCCATCCAACTTGTGATCTCCTTGTCAGATACAAAATATCCTAGCAGGACTAAAGAATTTTCCCATTTCAGACACAGTTAACCTCCTATTAAATATACAAGTCATTAAAATAATTGGTTTAAAATACATAATTGATCTTCCCCAGGCAATATTTGTTCTGTAGACTTGTTTGCTGAAACTACTTTAAGGCCAGGTTTGTTGCTTGTATACTTCATATTGTGTCAGTATAGTTACTTTTTTCCCACCATAGAGAACAATGGAGGGTATGGGGGCAACCTGTTTGGGGGCCCGTAGAATTGGACCCCCTGGTTTAATGTTCTTGAAACGTGGTGAGTATCTTGGGAAGAGGCTCCAGCAGCTATCCTATGAGGTTGGAGCCTCTCTCCCAAACTCCCTCCCTTCCAGCCCCCAGTATATACCCTATGTTTTTTGCCATTGATTTCAATTGCCCATAGGATATAATGGGACCAAATTGCCGGCAATTCAGCAGCAAGCCAATTCAGATCAGAGAATCTGAATTGGTCCACAGCAGTCCAAAAGGGGGTGCATTCGGTTCAGATGAACCGAATGCACACCCCTACTCTTGAGACTCCCAACATGGGAGTTTTAGTTCTAATTCCCTTTGCTATGGCTGCAATAAGGCCAGCTGAGAACAGCAACTCTGAAGGTGCAACATGTCAAAACTGGGTGGACAAGAATAGAGGAGCCAGTGGGACAGGCCAATAGAACACCAAAGTAGCTTCCTCGGTGGAGAGTAGGTGAGTCACCACTAGCACAGCTTGCCTTACACACACACACACACATATATATATATGACTAGGAATAAGGCCCATTGTGGAAATAAATACAACGAGATCTAGAAAGAGGCTCTGGGAGAGTGCTCTGGTTTTGGGCAAACAGTGTCAGTTTGCTGTGGTGACCTCAGCTGGGTATAATGACAGAGTCCACTGTTTTCTCCAGAGGAACTGATCTCTGCTACCTGAAGAGCAGTTGTAATTTTGAGTGATCTCTAGTCCTCACCTGGAGATTGGCAACAATTGTTACCCAGGATGAAATGGCTGGTTTGGAGGGTGGCGTCTATGGCATTCTACCTGTCTGAGGTCCCATCCCTCTGCAAACCCCACCCTCTCCAGGCTTCACCCCTCAAATCCTCAGGAATTTGCCAGCCTGGAGTTGGCAACTCCATCTCCTTCCCAGCTAACCATCAACCTACCATTATCTGCCCCTTTGACTTCAGCTGACTTCTGCCCTCCCTTCTGCAGAGCAGTTGTAATTCTGAGTGCTCTCCAGCCCTCACCTGGAGATTGGCAACAATGGTTCCCTATGTGGGACTGACTGGTTTGGAGGGTGGAGTCTATGGCAGTGTACCTGTCTGAGGTCCCACCCCTCCTCAAACCTCACCCTCTTCAGGCTCCATCCCTCAAATCTCCAGGAATTTCCCATCTGGAGTTGGCAACCCTATCAGGACTGGCCCCAATGTGTTTTCTCCCAAAGGCCAAAGTAGGTGACAGGACCAAGCTTAGATGCCTACCAACAGGCACTGAGGGGAAAGTAGGATTGCCAGCTCTAAGGAGGGAAATACCTGGAGGTTTGGGGGGTGGAGTCTGTAGAGGGCAGCATTGGGCGGGGGGGTGGAAGGACTCAGCA